>NC_041217.1:21838791-21881373 GCF_002837175.3 Physeter macrocephalus
GCAGCAATTCAGCAACTGACTCAGACAACACATGACCAGGCACCACTCCCCCGAGGTCATTGCACAAGAAATGCCGTGCTTCCACAGGAAGGCTAAATGCTATGGCCTGTGGGAGCAGGGAGCTTCAGTGGGAAGTGAAACGCGGGCAGGGCTGGAGGACAGAGAGGTGTGGAAGCCGAGAGGGCACTTCCGTCCCACCCAGATGAAAGGTACCCTTGAGGACAAGCCTGGCAGGAGCACAGACACAGAGGACTTGGAGGAGATGTGGCAGGACGGGTGGCAGGCTAGGGGCCAATGGGAATTAGGATTCACCTTGTAAGGTGTGGCATTTCTGCAGAGCCCCAGGGATGGGCTACAGCATGGGTTTGGGGTATGGCAGTGAGCCTGGGCTTGTGCGGTGGCAGAGCACGTTTGAGGACTGGCTCTGCGTCTCACATTATGTGGCCTCAGGCACATCTCATTACCTCTGACCTCCCCTGCCCACTCCTCAGAGGGACTGACCACCCCTGCCCTGCCTCGGAGTGGTTTTGGGGGGTGACATCACCTACTTGAAAGCATCTTGGAGCTGCCATGAGCTATTTGAGGGAAAGAGACCATGTCCTTGTTTTTGCAACTCTCCCCCAACCCCTTCCCACAGACATTTGGCCACCACTGCAAGTGATGCTTATCACAAGGTAGGCACATGGGTGTGACAACATAGGTAATTTTAAAAGACTCAGCATCCACTCCAAGCCAGTTGGGGGCTACACATTTTAGATACATGATCTGTAAACCTCTCCAAAATATTCTTAGCTGGAAATTACTATCCTCATCTTATGGGTGAGGAAACAGAGGCTCAGAGAGAGGAGGAAGTTGCCCGAGACAGATTTCAAAGCCCAGATGTTCTGCTCATCAGCCCTGTTCCTCCTGTCCACGCTGAACCCACAGTGCAGCCCTTGGACTCCAAAGGCCAGGCCCAGGACATTTAGGGATGTGTTGGCTGCAGACATCCCTGCCGTGCACATTGCAGGTCTGAGTTGTCCCACAGTGCTCCAGAGAGCTCTCGTGTATACAGACGTCTCTCTGCCTTTGGAATCTTGTTTTCCAAAACTATGATAATGGCAACTGCTAACACGCAGGGCATGCGGCTCAGCTTTATATGTTCAGTGCCTCTATCCCCACTGTCGTCGCCTGTTTTACAAAAGGTGGGAGGGGTGACGTCGCTTGCCCAAGGTCATACAGCTAGCAAGTAGCAGAGCTGGGACTTGAACACAACTTGACCCCCAAACCTCCAATGATGTCAACCACTGTGTTTTGGGTATTTAAGGAAGAAGAAACTGGGAAGGAAGAGAGAAGGCTAATGCTCAATTCTGAGGCTATTCTGAATGCTCTCAAGGAAGGCCAAGAATAAAGGAAGAGAAACATAGACTAATAGAGCCGGGCACCGACCAAGCCAGAATGTACAACGCAACCAGGATTCCGGTTCCCCCGCAAAAAGTGTTCTATTTTCAAAATGGCCACATGTTAAAAATGGCTCCTGCAGACAAGGAACAGAAAGGCCAACCCTTGCTGGTCCCTCGGAATTGCAATTTCTCAGAGCCCCCGCCCAGCACGACCACCAGAACCAGGCCTTGCTGTGGACTCTCACCCAGGCAGGTGGATTTTTCATAAAGACTTTGCTTTTGATCTAGAGGAGAATAAAATTATTCTCAGGGGCTCTGACATCTCAGTGGACCAGGAAAGACTCTCCAGCCCCTCTGTCTCACGTGCATGGCGGGGTTGCTGGGAACCTGCAAGCCAGGGGAGGGGATCGGAGAAAAGGGCGAGCGGCTGGAGAGAAGGGAGAGGCTTTATAAATAACTCCGTCCTCCCTCCGCCTTGAAATCACAGCACCGTGACAGGTTGTGAAATTAAATGAAGAGCAGGCAGGGCCCTGGAGAAGCTAAAGCCTCAGTGAGGAGAGAGGGTGCAGGAGGGTGATAAGCTAGAGAGGCAGGTTAATGATAACACAGGTAAACAGGTGGCCCCCGAGAGGAGTCAAAAAGCCCTGGGTTGTGCACGCGTCTGTGTGTGTGTACTTGTGTGTGAGAAAGACACATACACTCACACAGGGAGGGAGGGGGAGAGAGAGAGAGAGAGAGAGAGAGAGAAGCCCATGAAATCCATTTGTATTTCAGCCTTCCCTCCCTTTTAACCTAATTAAAAGGGTCCTCCTCCCCAACATGGAGGTCTGTGTGGACCTCCACATTGTCCCTGCCAGTCCATCTCTGCCCTCATCCCCAAAGGTCACTATAAACTACTTTGCAGTGAAGGTATCTTTAAAATTTAACACCCTGTACCCCACTGACCAGGAGAGGAGGGATGATTAGGCAACCTAGTCCCAAAGAAGGGGTACCAGAAATGACTAAACTAGGTCTTCCAGAAAAAGGGACATCCCCTTCCACAGACCCCAGGCGCCTCTCACTGATCTGCATCAGGAAGTTGGGAAGATGTGCCTCAAATCTGCTCCCTGAGTTGTACCCCCGAGGCAGGGAGCCCACTTCCCAAAGGCCTGGAGTACAGAACATTGTTTGAGGGTTGGGTGCCCTTTCTCTCAATGAGGTTAAGCATTTCCTTCCCCAGTTTTACTCAGTGGTTGTTTCTTATACTCCCGCTTCCTTGAAAGTCTGCTTCTTTGCTGAAGCATCTCAGACCTTCATGGTCCCTCTCCCCTGGCCCCTGTTACCCCCAGGAGCCTCTCTGGTCTGAGGCTGACCCTAGGGACTACTATGCTGTAGACTGCATTGTGTCCCCCAAAATTCACATGCTGAAGCCCTAACCTCCAATTTGATGGAATTTGGTAGTAAGGCCTTTGGGAGATAAATGGGATTAGATAAGGTCATGAGGGTGGGGTCCTCATAATAAGGTTAGTGGCTCTATAAGAAAAGGAAGAGAGAGAGTTTGTTGTTTCTCTACCACAATGTTGTTTCTCTAGGACACAATGAGAAGGCGGCCATCTGAAAGCCAAGAAGAGAGCCCTCAGCAAGAACTGAATGGGCTGGCACCTTGATCTTGGACTTCCCAGCCTCCAGAACTGTGAGAAATAGTGTCTGGTGTTTAAGCTACTTAGTTTCTCATATTTGTTATAGCAGAACAAGCAGACTAATGCATACTACAAATAATTCTCAAGCCCTTTCAAGTTTATATAGCATTTATTGACCCTGGTACTAGAAAAGTTGAAATCTGAGAGGCTGTCCAGTTTGCAAGGACTTGTGGTCTGTTTGATAATACAAGACTCACCACGAGGCAGACAGACATATGTAATAAGGTCTCTGAGCAGGAGCAGCTCAGTGTCGATCAGCATAGTCTGAGCACATCCGGCTCAAGGACAACCATTACCAAATATACACACTCTCACCCATACAAACACACTTTTTTTCCCTCAAACCTTGGTAGCTAAGCTGTGTGACCACATGGGATGAAGTCAAGGGAAGTCTGCAGCCTGAGTAGGTTTCTCCAAGGGCTCTCAGTGTGACTTTGACAAATGACTCCTGTGAGTTAAGCTCACAAACTAAACCAGTGGCTCCTGCCCCACTGGCCACCATAGCCACATGGGAAAGACATGCCTGGCCATGGACCTTTCTATCAATTTGGTTCAGATTGAGCCCAGCCTCTTTCTTTGGATGGTTTTGTCTTCTTGCTCACGGCCTTTTTTGGTTTGTTCAAATATTTGCCTTATATTTTTTCCTACTCTGACTGGGGGCAGAGTCTTGTTCACTTAAGGATAATCCTTGAATGACATTGTCCTCCACAGTCCCTTCTAGAGATGGGAATTTCCTCCAAAGCCCTGGGGATGAGGTTTTCGCCATCTCATCTAGGATTCTCTGACAGAGAGAGGCTTCATGTCAAGTTCAGCTTTTCCTTCATATGAGGGGATAGTTGTTGCAGACTTATGGAAAGCTATTCCAGAACACGTGCTACCCACTCCCAGAAATCTGCCTGAGCTACCCAGATTCAGTCAGAGTCCATTTACACAATGCTGAGAGTTCTCCACACATAGAGAACTTTAACATCCCCAGGTAAATAGCTCTGCAAGGAGAACATGCAAATTATGGCTTAAAGCCTGCCTCTATTTTTGCACAGGGCCTACCAATGTGGCTTTACCTTTTAGCTAGGGCAAAGTAGCTACTACTTCTTTTACGCAGGATCTATGCCCTGCATGAATTTGTTTCCTGAGACTGTTAGAAAAATAAAGACCATGAGCCACTTGGTTTCCCCTTCATAAACCCAGCAGGCATGATAGCGTTAGATGTGGAGTGTTTAAACATCAGGTTACTTAGAGCATCGCTTTGAGCAGGAATGAATAGGTTAAAGCAAGCCAGAGAAAGGGTGCAGTCAATCAGGTAGTTTGGAAGATGCTAAGCTTGTGCTGGATGTTTTATCATCAAGGCTTTGCAATCAAGATTTTACAACAATCAGAGAATCCACACGGTTGAGGAGGAAGTATAAGAAGTCAATCAGAACATCAAAGGATGCAATGTGGAAGGCATAAAGTACCACATACCAGCGGACAAGAGGAAAAATTAGTCACAGAAATTGATCATTAGGAAGGTACAATTGTAGGATAATATGAGCTGAGGATGCCTAGAGGGGCCACAGGATGTCTGTGGGCCCTAAGGTGCGGGTGGATTCCTGCAGTTCTCAGCAAGCCCAGCCTGGCCTCGTGTGTCTGAGAGGTGAAAGTGCATGAAGTAAGGTAGAAAGATGGTTGGGTTTTAAATCATCGCCTAGTGGTTCTGGGAAATTTGATCAACTCTTCCTCAGTCTTAAAATGAAAAAAAGAAAGGTGGTGGTGGGATAGAAAAGAGAGCATAGGAGAAAGAAGAGTGTGGAGCAGGAGAAGGAGAGAAGAATGAGACAAAGATAGAAGAATGCAAAGGAGGATAAAGTGGGGGAAAAATGAAAATTATGGTCTTAGAGCCAATATTAAAATGACTGCAATGTGTGTCTCTGTGTGTAGGCATGTGTGTGCGCGTGTGTGTGTTTACTTCTGTTTCCGGGAAGATGTAATAGACATACTTTTTCCTTTTCCTCCTGCTAAGAACAACTAGAAACTCTAAACAATTTACATAAAATGAACATGAGAAGACTCTGCAATGTAGAGAGAAAAAAGTACATGAGTTAGGGACTGTGGGATCTGAAGAATGACACAGTAGTGGGATTCCTGGGAGTCTTTTTGGCTCACATATCCCAGACTAGGAGCTGAAGAAGCCAGCAACAGGTGCAGACAAAACAAAGAAACAAACGAAAACAAGAAAAGCCTGCTCTCTCTAGCTAAGGAATGAGGAAAAAGGCAGACTAGCAAGACACAAAACTTTTAGACAATAACCATTTTACTCCAAACACTTCAGAAAAAAAAAAACCTGCCAACAAAGGCCTACTGGGGAGCATAGACTTCTACCCTCACGAGACTATAATCAGGTACCCCAACACCCCTGCCAAAGTGGTGTCTGAAAAAGTCAAGTAGAGAGCCAGGAGATCACCTCTGACAGCTGGTGATCAAGGACTCCCTGACCCCTGACTGAAATGTTAGTAGAAATCACATGAAAATCTGGAACTCTAACCCTCACCCAGCAATAATGAAGGGCCCTTCCCTCTGGTGTCAGTAGGGGCTGAGTGAAGAACCTTGATTTCTACCTCACCTGGCAGTAAGAAGGTAGTGCCTGTCATCTGCCTTTCCAGATTGGTCGTGCAGAGAGCCAGTTAAAACAGGAGGTTTAAATGAGATTCAGAGTTTCATAACATAATACAGAAATGTCCAGCTTTCAATCAAAAATCACTTGTCATATCAAGAACCAGGAAGATGTCAAACTGAATGAAAAAAGACAATAGATGTCAAAACCAAGATGATAGAGATGTTACAATTATCTGGCAAAGATTTTAAGCAGCAATAATAAAAATGCTTCAGTGGACGATTAGGAACACACTTGAAATGAATGAAAAAATAGAAAATTTCAGCAAAGAAATAGAAGATAGAAAGAAATAAATTGAAATGTTGGAACTGAAAAATACCATAATCAAAATGAAAAACTCAGTGGATGGTCGAGTAGAATGGAGGAGACAGAGGAAAGACAGAGGAAGTAAAAATATTAGAAATTACATAATCTGAACAACAGAGAGAAATGGACTGTAAAAAAAAATTGACTAGAGCTTCAGAAACCTAATATTCATGTCATTGGAGTCCCAGAAGGAGAGGAGAAAGAGGAGGAACTGAAAATGTACTTGAAAAAGTAATGACTGAAAACTTCCAAAACCTGGCAAGTGACATAAATTTACAGATTCAAGAAACTGAATGAATTCCAAACAGGATAAAACCAAAGAAATTCATTCCTAGAAACATAATTATACTTCAGAAAACTAGAAACAAAGAAAACTGTTGAAAGCAGCTAGTGAAAGCAGCCACTTTACCTCGAGGGGGTAAAGCAATTCAAATGACAGCAGATTTCTCACCAGAAACCATGGTAATTTGAAGGAAATGGGATGATATTTTTCAAGTGCTCAAAGAAAAGAACTGTCAACCCAGAATCCTATACCTTGCAAAAATATCCTTCAGGAATGAGGGAGAAATCAAGACATCTTCAGATGAAGAAAAAATAAGAATTTGTCACTGGCAGACCTACCTTATAGGAATGGCTAAAGGAAGAAAGAGAAACCTTGGAACATCAGGAAGGAATTATTGGTACAATAGGCTTTCCTTCTCTTCTTGAGTTTTTAAAATTATGTTTTACAATTGAAGCAAGATAACATTGTCTGACATGGTTCAAAATGTATGTAGAGAAAATCTGTGAGACAATTATATTATAAATGGGAGACGATGAAGGGACATAGAGGGAAGTAAAATTTCTACACATCGCTCAAGTTGATAAAATGAAAACATCCTTAGACTGATAAGGTACGGATATATAATACAAGACCTAGAGTAACCACTAAAAAAGCTATATGATAGATACATTCAAAAACACTATGGATAATTCAAAATGGAAGACTAAATATATTCAATTAACCCACAGAATGCAGGAAAAGAAAAGAGAAATGAAAAACAGAACAAACAGAAAACAAAAAAATAAAATGGCAGACTTAAGCCCTAACGTATCTACGTTAAGTATAAATAGCCTAAATATACCAATTAAAAGACAAAGATTGGTGCAGTGAATTAAAAAATATTACCTATTAACCAGCTCTATGCTGTTCACAAGAAACTCACATCAGATATAACAATATAGCAGGTTGAAAGTAAAAGGATGGAAAAAATATATCATGCAAATATTAATCAAATGGAAGCAGGAGTGGCTATATTAATCTCAGATAAAGTAGGCTTGAGAGCAAAGAAAATTACTAGAGACAGAGGGATATTAAATAATAGTAACAGGGCCAAGTCACATTTAAGAGATAGAGCAATCCTAAATGTGAATCCATCAAACATCAGAGCTGCAAATATGTGAGGCAAAAACTGAAAGAATTGGAAGGAAAAATACACAAATCCGCAATACTAGTTGAAGACCAACAGCTCTCTCTCAACAATTGATAGAACTAGAGAGAAATCAGCAAGGATATAGAAGAACTCAACAATACTATCAATCTATAAGCTTTAGCGGGCATTGTAGAACACTCCACCCTTCAACAGCACAAAACACATTCTTTTCAAGATAGGCCATAAAACAAACCCCCGCAAATTTAAAAGAATTAAAACCATACAGAGTATGTTCCTGACCACAATGGAATTAAAGCAGAAATCAGGAACAGAAAGATAAGAGACAAGTCTCCAAATATTTGAAAACTTAACAACACACTTGTAAATCATTGATGGGTCAAGGAAGAAGTCTCAAGGGAAATTTTAAAAATATATTGAACTGAATGAAAATGAAAATACAACATATCAATTGTAGGATACAGCTAGAGCAGGCTAAGGGGATATTTATAGCATTTAAGTATTTATATTTAAAAGGAGGAAAGTCTCAAATCAATGATCCAAGTTCCATCTCCAGCCGATGACCTGAAAACTAGTAGAAAAGTGACATGTGAGTTCCCTCCTGGTCCTTTCCCATGGTAAGTCCCTTGTGATTCTCTCCTCTTGAAAAACAAAGTGTGACTGAATCTGGGATGCTCCTGAAGGGCGAGGGTAAAGACCACATCTGTCCTGCTCTAGCTTCCGTGTCTAGAACAATGTCCAGCACAACATGTGTGCTTAATAAATATTTGTTAAGAAGATGGATGGGTGATTGGGTGGAAAGGGAATAGCTGTCAATCCTGAGAGCAGGCAGTATTGGGGTAGGGGAGGAAGGAAAAAGAAAAGACAGGGAGAAAAAGAAGGAGAAGGGGGAGGAAGGGGCAAAAGCAGGAAGAGGAAGAGAAAGAAGAGGAAGAAGGAGGAGGAGGAGGAGGAAAAGGAGACGAGAAGGAAGGAGAGGTCAGGGAAGAGGAGAGATGCAGTGGGTTTGGGCGCCTTGATCGTGGGCCGAGCAGAACAGCAGCCGCGGATGTTCCTGCGCGCCCCCGGGGTGCAGGAAGCTCCTCCCGTTGCGTGTGTGTGGCGCTGGCTTGCAGACACCCTGCCTTGTTGGTAGGACAGCTCCTCCACGCCTTGGCGCCCCCGGGGCCCTTGTGGCTCCCTTACACACTTGCTCTTCAGGGTCTCTGGGCGCCCCCTTGCTCATCCTCGTCCCCGCACAGCTCCAGCACAGCACAGACGTCAGGGCTGTCGGAGGCATTGTCCGGCTGTTTTAAACCACGGAGACCTTGCCTATTGCGGAAAAACTGCAGATGGGGAGGCGGAGGTAGAGGGCTGCTTCCCGAGAATCTCTGCGGGATAGGGGTGCTCTCTACACACCTCCCTTGTCACCTCCTTCCTTGAGGGGAGTAGATAACTGGTGGAACACGTAGTGGAGGAGGGAAAAAACAGGAAAGATGCTGGTTTGGGGGACTAAGAGCCACTAAGAGCCTAGCGGGGTGGGGGATGGGCAGGAGCTGCACCGGCGGGGGGACTGGGGGGCTCCTACGTGCAGTAGAGTCAGAAACCCCCAGGCCACATGTTGACTGTGTGCATCCATGAGTGGCCTTTGAGTGCTGGACATGTGTCCCCAGCAGACAGGGCCGTGACCCTCTTTCCCCATGTGGTAAATTAGGCAATGGACCCTAAGACACCCATGGGGCTTCAGTAGGAAGATGGGGATAGGATAAGACGACATCATCTCTCTCTGCCTGGGGTGACTCAAGGGCACGCCTCCTGGCAGCTGCGCATGGACTAAAGGATTTGCAAGGTTCCCGCTTACCGCGGGATTCTGACTTATTTCCACAGCTCTCCCAGGCAGTAAGAAATAAGTAATTTATTTAGCAACATGACAGCACAGGATGGCAAGCGTGCCAGCTGCAAAGATACCAGGTTTTGTCCCATCTCTGGCACACGGTGCCCTGGCCTCCCTTTGCTACATTGCACCTCTTGCTCAGGTGCCTCTCCCCTCACCTTCCACCTGCCCTTTCCCTGGATTAGAGAGACCGCTGTGTGAATTGCCTTTGGGCTACTGAGCCCCGCAGCCAGCAATTGTTTGGTGTGTCTAAAATGCTCGGGGAGTATAGACTGCAGGGCTGCTGTGGCGTTCTCTCCTTGAGATGACAGGATTGGGTGTTTCCAAAATGACCCTAGTTTCCTGTTGTTCTAAACTTTCTAACCACAAAAAATTTATGAGTTTCATACTGTCACAGAGAAAATAGAAGTATGATTTATGCCACACAGTTTATGGACCCAATTTCATAGCTATTTGGTCGTTCTAGCCTATATCTGAAAGGTACATATTATTTTTTCCCCTAAGAAGTTGTTGAGCGTAGATAGAAACTGCTTAAACATGATAAAGACTATTTACTAAAGACCAAGATCAAACATTTTACTAAATGGAAAAAATGCTGAAGTCATTTCTGTTAATTCAAGAACAAGATATAGTGTCCGCTGTTGCCACTATTGATCAACACAGGTTTGGAGGTTTTAACTAATAGACTAAGACAGGAAAATGAACTGAGTGGAATAAATATTGAAAAAGGAGAGGAAATATCTTTATTTATAGATGGTAGAGAGTATACCTAGACAACTTAATAGATTTTAATAAAATAATAGTCAAATGAATAAGAGAATTTAGTGAAGTAAATGGATAAATATATAAAGTTTTGATCTATGATAGCAATAAACATTTGGGAAAGGAAATGGAACAAATAGCCCATTCATAATAACAACAAAACGATAGCATTTCTAAGGGTGTATTAACAAGAAAAAGTATGCCACTTATACAAATAGAATGAATAAAATTGTATTGAAGGACATAAAATGATACTTCAACAAATGGAGATGTACAAGACATGGTTCTGTGTGGAAAGGCTTAATATCATAAACATGCCAGTGCTTAGGATGCGAATATACAAATTTAAGACATTAATATCAATATGTACATTTAATGCAATTGTAATTAGAATCCTAATTCTAAGAACTGGATAGAATAGTTTTAAATTTTATATGGATAAAATAATTTTACATTTCAAATGTGCAGAGAAAAACAGTGAAGAAGATTACAAATGTGGGGGGAGCAGCTTTAGTTAACATTAAAACTTAAGACTAAAGCTGTCAATATCTAAACGGCATGATACTGGCACAGGAGCCTACCAAAATAAAAAGGAAACAGTTTAGAAAGCCCAGAAATAGATGCAGGTAGATCAAGAAAACTAAAATATGATGGTGGCATTTCCAGTCAGAGGGAAAGGGTGGTATATTTAATGAATTATACTTTCATTGGTCATCCAACTTTAAGAAAAACCAAGGGAGAGCCTACCTTAACCATATATGAAAACAAATTCTAGATGAATTAAATATTTGTGTCAAAATAAAACATTAATATATTAGGATAGGATTTAGGGGCAAATTTATAAAAACTTGGATGAGGCAACACTTCTTAAAGAAGGCAGGAATCTCAGAATCCATCAAAGAAAGGGTAGAGACATATTGACTATTTACAAATTGAACATTTTATATGACAAGAGAAATCCAGAAACAAAATCAAAGAGCGAACCGTTGATTAGGAAATATATTTCCGTTGGCTTGACAGATGAGAGATAGATTGATAAATGGATAGATGAAGGGTTAATATCTCTTGTGTTGAGTGCCTATAAATTAATTATAATTTTAAAAGTTAAATAAAAAACATAGTAAGAAGATGGTGAGGGAATATGAGCCGCCAGTTTGCAGAAGAGGGAACCCAAGAATCCAGTAAACGTGAAAAAAGTGCCACCTCACTAGCTGTCAGAGAACAGATTAAACAGATGAGGGAATGGGGCCACCTAAAATTTTAGGGTGACCAACTTGTCCCAGTTTGCCTGGGACTCTCCCAGTTTCGAAACCCCTCAGTCCTGGGCAGATTGGGATGGTTGCTCTGAGAGAAGGAAGAAAAACCTGGAGAGAGAGTTTGAACTTGGACTGGACCAAACATTTACCCAGTGAGATCAAGTTAACTCAAACAGGAAAAGAAAAACCCGTTTTCTCTGTGCTTCATCATTGCCTGCTTCCCAGTCTCCACCAGTACTTGGTGGTTTGTAATATCCTGGCTGTGTCCAGTCCCCTGGCAGACATGCATCCACTTTGAGTTATGGGGGCTGGAGAGGTCAAGATGCAAGAGATTGGAGAGTGTAATGAACTGGATGTTTGTGCGCCCCTAAAATTCATCTGTCGAAGCCCTAATCCCTAATTTGATGGTACCTGGAGGTGGGTCCTTTGGAAGGTGATTAGGGTTAAAAGAAGCCATGAAAGTGGGGCCTTCCTGATGGGGTCCTTTATAGGGTCTTTATAAGAAGAGATACCTGAGCTCTCTTTCTTTCTCTACCATGTGAGGACACAGCAAGCCAGAGGTGGCCACCTGCGAGCCAGAAAGAGGGCCTTCACCAGAACCCGACTATGCTGGTGCCCTGATCTCGGACATCCAGCCTCCAGAACCGTGAGGAAAGAACTGTCTGTTGTTTAAGCCACCCAGTCTATGGCATTTTGCTATGGCAGCCCAGTGGGCTGAAAGACAGTGGGGAGAGGAAGCTGGGGAAATCACCTCCAAATCCAAAGGAAGCATTGACCATTTAGATGCCTGGACACATAGTACCAGCCACACCTGGGAACTTGTTAGACAAGCAGATTCTTGGGCCTCACTCAGACCTCAGAATCAGAAATTCCGGGGTTGGGGCCCAGCATTGTGCATTTGAACAGCCTGCCAGGTGATTGCAGTGCGTGCTCAAGTTGGAAAGCCGCTTGTTTAGACTCTTACCTGGGAAGTGCCAAGTGTGCCTCCCCAGCTCCACAGTCTCTGGGGACTGAAACGCTAGGCTGTACGGCTGACTATGCCCTGATGTTGCAGGGCCTGGAGGACACAGAAGCCTGCTTTTTAGAGACAAGGTGGCACAGAACATTGGCAATTAACAGGCAGGCAGGAAACGTACAAGCCATCTGCCAGCCTCACCACTCAAAGGCTAATGAAGGTGTATGGGAGGGGTAGTGACAGAGAGTTCCAGCCTGGATCAGCTCCTCTCCCATCTCTGGGGTCCCTTGGAAACTCAATTCAACCCATCAGAGCGGATGAGAATGTAAACCAGGCATCTGGTTCCACACTTTACTTCTTTACCTCAGGTCATCTGCTGCAACCTTGTGAGAAAAGTACTGTATTTTTTTTTTCTAACTCTTTATTATAAAAAAAAATTTAGGCAAACAGCAAGCTGAAAGAATTTTACAGCGAACACCCCTAGATTGCATACGCCTACCACCTAGATGCTACCATTGACATTTTGTTATATCTGCTTTGTCACATAATCTGTCCATCTAGTCACCCTTTTAGCCACCCATTTATCTGCTTTATTTTTAGATGCATTTAAGAATAAATTGTAAACATCAGTACACTTCCCCCTAAACTGGGCATGCAATCACTAACTAGAGTTCAATATTTTAACAGATTTTTCTTTTGAGGTAAAGTGTACTTACAATGAAATGCTCGAGTCAGATTTCTTGAGTTGAAACTCAGTGTGTAATCCAAACCCCTATCAAGATATAGAACATTACCATCATCCCAGAAATTTCCCTCATGTCCTCTCAGTCAGCCCCTGCCCCCCAACCCCTAGGGGTAACCACTGTTCTGATTTTTCCACCATAGGTTAGTTCTGCCTATTCTAGAATTTCATATAAATGGAATCATACAGAACACACTCTTTTATTTAAGACTCCTTCCACTGAGCAAGTTTTCAAGGCTCATCCATGTTGAGTGAATGATGTTGTGTGTGTCAGTAGTTCATTCCTTTTTATTACAGAGAAGTAGTTGCTATGTGGCTGTACCACACTCCGCTCCAGAGGCGCCTGGCTTGTTTCCAGTGTTTGGCTACTCGGGATAATCATGTATTCACACCTGCATTTTACAGATGACAGGAGTGATGCTCAGGCTGTTCATGTGACTTGCTGAAGGTCACACAGCTGTGAGGGGCGGAACCAAGATCTGAACTCAGTCTCATCTGTCTGATGCCAGAGCCCAACAAGTTTTTTTTTTTTTTAATTATTATTATACTGTGATATCCTCTTTGGCTTTCCCTGGCCTGGGTAGCTTAGGAAATAAAGTATACGCCGGCGTGTGTGCTTCTGCGTCAGAGTCAGGCAGTCTGCAGAGAGGCTGTGAATCCTGCTTTGCCCTTTACCAGCCGGGTGACCTTGACTGAACTTGCCTCTGCCTCTACTTTCCCATCTGTAAAATAGGGCAGTAACAGGAGACCTTCACTGGGTTGCTGTGAGGATTAAATGAGCTAATATATGTGAAGCCCTGGGGCCTTTCTAGGCATATGGTAAGTGCCATGTCAACGATTTCTGTTACTAATGTGAAAGGAATCTATTTGGCCTTGTCTCTAGGCCGGACCCCAGTGCTAAGGGATGAGTGACACATTGTATCAGACTCCTCTTGTCCACACCTCACATCCTCTGGACACACATTTTCCTCCAGCCATTGGTGAGGTCATCAGCTTCACGCAGGCGTACCTGTCAGCATCTCTCGCAGGAACCTGCCCGGCACTCGCAATGGGAAACCTGAATAAGTGAGGGTGTGAACGACCCATGGAGCAACTCTAGACCAGCCGGGCACAGGAGCCAGTTCCGTCACTGGGATTCCCAGGCACGTCCTCTTAGGCATCTCAGAGGGTCCCAGTGGGACCGAGTTCCAGGTGCCCCGAGCAGTGACATCTCAAGAACATAGCCTGCATCACCTTTCCTTCCTTCTCTGCTTCACTATTCCCAAGTCCCCACTCCTGTTTGTTTGCAGGTGGGTGATTCAAGGAGGTGATGCCAAGGCATCATTTCCCCCAAATTAACCACCTGCAAACAAGCCCTTGCTTCAGGCTCTGCTTTTCAGGGAGAAGCTGGGCTGAGAAAGCTTACGTTGCTCACAGGCTGGCAGGAAGGCAGGTGAAGCCAGTGGTGGGTCCATACTTTACAGGTGGCGTCCGGGAGCCTGTTGCTCTGCAGCCAGAGTGCACTGGACACAACTGACATGGGGCAGACGACGTGGCCTGGCCAGTGCATCCTGGAAGTGAGGCTCGAGGGGCCTTCGTGCCTTCTTCTCTTCCACTTTCTTCAGTCCCAGGGGCATTCTGAGGCTGGTGTGCGGCATCCAGGTGTCAGGAAGCATCTGATTAAAAGAGTCTGTGTTTAAAGTGGTGCAGCCCCTGTGGACAACAGTATGGCGGTTCCTCAAAAAATTAAAACAGGAATTAACATATGATCCAGCAGTTCCACATCTGGCATATACCCAAAGAATTGAACGTGGGTCTTGAAGAGATATTTGTACACTCATGTTCACAGCAGTATTATTCACAATAGCCAAAAGGTGGAAGCAACCCAAATGTGGGCGCTGGATGAATGGATAAAAAAATTGTAGTATAAACATTCCATGGGATGTTCTGTGGCCTTAAAAGAGAATTCTGGCGCGCTCTCTGATGAACCTGGAGGACATTATGCTAAGTGAAATAAGCCAGACACAAAAGGACAAATGTTCTATGATTCCACTTATTTGAGGTACCTGGAATAGTCAATTCATAGAGACAGGTTGCCAGGAGCTGGGGTGAAGTGGGAATGAGGGAGTTATTATTTAATGGGTACAGAGTTTTCAGCTTTGCAAGATGAAAATGGTTTTGGAGATGGATGATGGTGGTGATGGCTGCACAACCATGTGAATGAACTTAATGCCGCTGAATTGTACACCCTCAAATCATTAAGATGGTAACTTTATTTTATTTTTTTATTATTATTATTTTTTGCGGTACGCGGGCCTCTCACTGTTGTGGCCTCTCCCGTTGCGGAGCACAGGCTCCGGACGCGCAGGCTCAGCGGCCATGGCTCACGGGCCCAGCCGCTCTGCGGCACGTGGGATCCTCCCGGACCGGGGCACGAACCCGCGTCCCCTGCATCGGCAGGCGGACTCTCAACCACTGCGCCACCAGGGAAGCCCAAAGATGGTAACTTTAATGTTGTGTATGTTTTACCACAATTAAAGAGAAAAGAATCCTTCTAAAAACTGTTTTAAATTTTTTAGAAGTCTGTGTTAATTACTCCCTCCTGCTATTGACCCCTGGTTGTGAACCTAAATGATTCTCTAGTGTTGCAGATGACACAGCATCCGAGAAATGTTCCGAGGCGAGAGATCACATAGTCGACTTTTCTGCCTGTGGGTCTGGGTGGCCCTGCAAGGGGAGGACTGTTCGAATCTTCCCGAGCCCTTCTTCCTAATTTGTGAGAAAGCAGGCGAGGAGGGACCTGCCTGAGCAGGAAGATGCAGCTCCTGCCCCACGCCCGCCTTTCCGGGACCGGGCTTGGTGCTGGGGTTTCAGGCCTCAATTCAAGCCTCTCTCTTGTACCCCCGGTGGCGTGCTCACAGGCCTGACACCCAGTGTCTGTCAGGGGAGGGACGGAGGGGCTCAGATGCTTGAGTCTAAGTCACGTGGGCTCTGGGGTCCTTGGGTCCCTGAGTGCAGGCTTCCCCTCAGGAGAGTGGGGAGACACCGCCTTCTGGGAAGGACAGGCTCATCTTGGAAATGTTTGGTTTGGTGATATGAAATCTGAGTCAATCCCCAAACGCTCTCTATGGCAATTTACACGAATGTCTGCTCTTTGTGATGAACCCTGCGAAGCACTCCTTCATTCATTCACTCATTCACTCATTCACTCAAAGAGCAGGCACTGTCTACCAGGTGATAGACACAGAGCTGAGCCCCAGGGCAATAGATATGATGGAGACAGACCTGCCCTTCCCTCCAGCAGCTACCAGGGCAGAGGGCGAGGAGGACGTGGGACAGGAGGTGACGCAAAGCTGGGTGAAGCCTCTGATTGGGGAGGAGGGCTTTGGGCACGGAGGACAGGAAAGACGTTTGGTGATGCCTAAATTGAGATTAGCCAGGCAAAGGGGGAGGGGCAAGAGCGCTGCAGTCAGGGAGATGGCATGCACGATGCTCTGGGATCCAGAGGGCAGGACCCAAGCAAAGTGGAGTTTGGGTGAAACATGGAGTGGGAGGTAAGAGGGGCGAGAGCTGGGCTGGCTGCAGAGGCCCTGTTGCTTGTGTGAAAGAGATTGGGCTGCATTCCGAGGGTGGTGGGAAGGCCTGGAGGGTCTGGAGCAGGGATGGTAAGCTGGCTCTGAAACTGGCGGGGAGCTTCACTTTCCCCCCGCCACCACCATTAGCAGAAGCAAACAGCTGCTGGCAACCAGCTGGCTGGGCAGCCAGGCTCTCAGCATCACCCCTGAGCGCCTGTCCAACCTGCTGGCTCCCAGCGCTGGCTGGCTCCCTGCCCAGCCAGCCTGGGAGGCAGAGGCCGTTGAATTGCTTCTTCATCCGGGGGCCAGAGCCAGACCAGACCTCAGCCTCTGCAACGTGAAAGCAGGTGGAATTCCGAGGGGTTCCGAATTAGCCCATGTCTGATCCTCTGAGCAAGCCTGCCTGGGGCAGAGTCCCCAGGAACCAGTGTCCCTGTGACCCAGCGTCCTCTTGGTCTTTGGGCTAAGACCGAGGGCTGATGCGGGCACTAGGTGAGCTCAACTGTGCCGGGACCATCCTGCAGCCTACCTTCCTCCCCCCGTGTGTATGCACGAGTGTACACACACATACACACACAGTCTCGGAAGGTGGGCTTTGCTGCCGTGCACCAAGGGCTAAGGGGCTCCCTTCTGTGGGCAGCAAATGGTCCTTTCACGGGAATTGCAGGGAGTGGAGTGCTGGTGCCTGGAAGGACCCCGGTGTTCACCTCTCTGCTCCAGGAATTCCCAAACTTCACTCATTCATCACACTCACCTTCTTTGAACATGCTTTGTTGCTGATATTTTTCTTTAAATTGCTTCATTGGAAATTAAATACACTGATTTAAAAAGGACAATTGCATTCCTATGGTTTAATGAAAAACTACTTTCACTTTCCGTAAATAGAAGTTTAAAAAATAGAAGCCTAAATATCTAGAAGGTTGTCCATATACCATGTCAAATCACCTACTGGTGTTCCCCAGTAGGTAGGGGTACCCCAGTTGTTGATTTTGTTTGGATCTGAGAGCATTGTTTTGAAGTTTTGTAAATCGTTAAAAAAATTTTTTTTAATTTTTATTTTATATTGGAATGTAGTTGATTAACAATGTTGTGTTAGTTTCAGGTGTACAGCAAAGTGATTCAGTTATATATATACATGTATCTATTCCTTTTCAAATTCTTTTCCCATCTAGGTTATTACAGAATATTGAGCAGAGTTCCCTGTGCTGTACATTAGGTCCTAGTTTGTTATCTATTTTATATATAACAGTGTGTACATGTCAGTCCCAAACTCCCTAACTATCCCTCACCCTCACCCTTCCCCGCTGGTAACCATAAGTTCATTTTCCAAGTCTGTGAGTCCGTTTCTTTATTGCAAATAAGTTCATTTGTATCATTTTTTTTTTTTTTTTTTTTTTTTTAAGATCTGAGAGCATCTGAGAAAAGTCCCTGCACCTGTGCTGTGCTGAGCCCCCAGGGCCGGTGGTGACCTGAAGACACAGGTGGGAGGCTGCAAGGTGTCAAGGTAGGGGGTGCCTAAGAGGAAGTGGTCAGCCAGTGGGTAGACGGGGCTGGTCTAGGAAGGCTTCCAGAATGTAAGGCTCCAGCTGCCTCCCAAAGGACATGGCGTGATGCTGGGCTGAGGACCTTCCTGGTGAAGCAGGGGCCGAGGGGCCCAGTGCCCTCAGGGGGCTGGAGGGCATCTAGAGAAGCCGGCACAGCTGGCCATGGGGGAACCTTATTCCCACCCGAATAGTAGAGCTGTGAGAGGCTGGTCACGGTACCGGGGAAGCCCGTTATGAGGTCAGTGCTGGCAGGCACGATTTACGTCGTAATTACAGAAAATACACAGAAAGGACCCACAGCATCAGATACAGAGAGAGTCTTCAGCCCTTCCTTTGTGGCTTCTGCACTTTGGTGCCCCCACCGCCAGCCCCTGAACTCCTCCCTGCTCTCCAGCACCCCTTACCAGTCCCTTGGTTGGATGCTGTTCCCCAGGGGAGCCGCCTGCTCGTCTCCCTCCTTGTGAATTCTCCAGGTCATCTTGCCCTTCTCCTGGCTGCAAGTCCCATGCCCATGACTCCAAGTCTCCATCTCCAGGCCCACCTTGCTGCTGCATTGCTGACCCATTGCCCATCCTGACTCTCCACCTCCAAGGCCTGCAGCTCCTGAAACTCAACATGGCAGAGTCACTTCATCTTCTTCCCCGTCGGACCTGTGTCTCCCCATCACCGTGACCGACCCCACCACCCACTTGCTTAAGCCAGACGCCAGGAAATGCACTTGGTCCCTCCCTCCTCCTTCCCCGGCAAGTCTGTGCATCCATCCGAACAGCCTGTCAGTTCTGCAGTCTTTTCCTGCCACCCTGCAGCTGGATGGGTCTCCCCAGACCTCAGAGCTGCTTGTTAAAACCCTCCCATGGCTCCCCGCTGCCCCAGGGATGACGCCACCCTCCTCAACGTGGTCACGATGCCTCTGCAGTTTGCCTCAGGTTCAGGGTCCCAGTTCCAGACTCCTTGAGCCCACTTTTCGTCCCCTCTCATAGCACGCGGTGTCTGATTGCATTTACCCGGTTGCTTCTCCTTCAGACTGGAGTGTTCCAAGGGCTGGCCATGTTGAGGAGGGTGGCACGGGCACCAGCAAAGGCCAGAGGGACAGTTTAGGACATGGGAAAATGTTTAGTTTAAAGGAGCATTGGTTTTATTAGGCTTTTTTAAAAAAATTATTATTTAGGCCTATGGAGTGATTTACCTACATACCCCAGAGTGGCTTGGAGAATTTAATGAGATAATTGACATGAAAGTACTGCGAAAGCCCGACAGCTCTACAATTATTAGTCCCTATTATCACCTTATTATCAGAGGCTTACAGTCCTGGGTCTTATGGAGATGGACAAAATGACAGAGCTAGAAGGGATCCAAGGGGTCACCCTGACCCCCTGCTACCTCTTGGCGAGGCTTGGGCAGGGGCAGCCCAGGATCTTTCCGCCCTCTTTAAGAAAAAGAAAGCAAAACTACAAATATGATGTTAATACAAAAATGAATATTTATTTAGAATGAGAAATCACAGCAAATCACACATTTCAAAAAACCTTACAACACAGACATCACAAAAATCGAGGCAAAGATAACAAAATATTTTATAAATCATCATTATTGATTGTAGCTGTCACTCATCTATAGTACTTTTATCCTACACGTATTGGCTGTATGTTCTTTGATCTCCTCCTCGTAGGACAATAATTGGTGCTGTCATTTTCTATAGAGACAATAAAAGGATAATTCTGTCTTTCCTGTAATCATGGTCGATGTCAATTTGTTTTTATCGTCGGTAGTTTAAAAATGCGTTTCTTCTGGCTTCCCTGCTTGGTATTGGTGAGGCCGCATCTAACTGTCCTCCACGTGGGCTGCCCCGGTGAGCCAGCTCCTGGTGGTGGCAGAGCCGTCGAGAGCCCTGGCCTATGTCCTCGCCCCCAGGCGCCCCCCAGCAGCTGCTTCAGCTTGGCCACATCCTTGCCCACCTCAACACCCAGCAATCTTGGCCTCTGCTGGTCCAGTCCTGGGTTGGGGCAGGGTGGCCATGAGGTCTGGTTCACGGCAGTCTCTGACTAGGAGGCTGAGCAGTGTCTTATTCTTCCGGGGACCAAAATTTGGGTGAGGTGCCCCAGAAATAGGTGGGTGTCGGCCATTAGAGGTGGAGCTGGATGGCAGTCCTGGGACCCTGCTGGGATGGCACGTGAGCTCAGCTGGGCCAGGGCACCCACCGCATCCGGGTCCACCATGGCCTCCTAGACGCCCGGACGAGAACGTGTTGGGACCAGCAAGGCCTCTATGAGTTCGGGGCTGTGAGGTGTGGGCTCAGTTGCCCTCTGAATCCCGCTGATCCCGGGTTAGCATTTCCCAGAGGGGTCCTGGGGATGCTCTGTGACACCAGGGTCCTGTGAGACCATTTTACCATTTCCATAATAAAACATCTGTGATGCCCTTCAGTAAGGATACCTAACGATTTGCTTAAGAGAACTTGCCCCAAGTTTGACCTTAGAACACCTCGAACACCTAACATCTGTTAGCATCCTCAACTTAGGGAAATGCTGCCGTATAGAAACTTTTTCAGAGAAAAGTGAGGGTAGTTAATGTTCAAGACCCTCCAAAGGAACCTCCACAGCTGGTCTTCCCACAAGGAAACAGATGGGTCTGAGTGTATCCTTCTCAGCGAAGTGACATAGTCATTAAAGGGCTAGAACAAGCCCTACATCTCCAGACAAATGTCCCCTGGGAGGGGGGAAAAAATCACCGCCATGCTAGAGACACAGTGTGACACCAGAGGGTTATCTGAGAGTTCAGTGCAATTACACCTCAATGCCTGAGCAGGCAATCAAAGGGGCTCTTCTTTACCCTGTTTTTGTTAGGACACCAGATTTCAGTAAGTTCAGGGTCAAGAGAGACTGGTCTCATGGCCTGAAATTCCACAGTGAAGTCCCTCGGGTGCTGGCAGCCCTCACAGTAGTAATTATGACAAGGGACCCCCGGGGAGACCAGCCTCGGTGAGCCCTGGGTGGGGAAGGGGAGGAGTGGGGCCTGATCTGAAGCATGGACGTTTGGGGTAGGGGTCGGGCTAAGGACAGGAACGGCAGGGACACACTGCGGCCCCATGGATGGTGCAGGACTGATGGGTTTGATTGCTTCACGGGGCAGCAGTGGAAAGAAGAGAGTATTGAGAGCAGCTACCGTTTTTTGAGTGTTTACTTTGTGCTGGGCGTTGCTCTAAGCAATCTATGTCATCATGGTATTTAATCCTTTCAACAAACTACAAGGTAGGTGCTATTAGTGGCCTCGCTTTACAGGTGACAGATGTGAGGCTTGGGTGTCAAAATCTTGCCTGACTTTGCTTCTGTAAGTGATAGAGCTGAAACGTAAACCCAGGTCTGTTGGGTTCCAATGCCCAGGAGTTTAAGCAGCAGACAGCACTGCCTAGCGCCCACTCCAGGCACCCAGAAAACCCAGAGCTGATACTGCAAAACCAACGTTAGGGGCCCGTGTGGGACTGCGGAGGCTGGAGCGTCCCTGAGGCTGGAAAGGCCCATGTGGGACAGTGTTTGGCCAAACTAGAGAAGGTGGGTCTGGGACTGAGGGACTTGTGAATTCAGTGTTGATAGTAGACAAGCATCTGGTTCAGTTACAAAATAGATGGCTTGTCAGCCCTTGGATACGGAAGTAAGTGGTGGTGCATAAAAATCACTGTGATGTCCTAAGTTAACAAAAAACAAGTTATACCAGACGGACTTCACTCCTCTTTATGGCTTTGCCCTCCTGTTGGTCTGGGGCGTGGCAGAGGGGAACTTGTAGACGGCTGCCCGTCGAGCGTCTGCTCCCATCTCTCCCGACATTGGTGAGGACACTTTTGGAAAGTGAGCTGGATGATGCCAGGGCGGGCTGCTTTCTGGTGGGTTGAAGACTTGAGCCCTGAGGGGCCCCCTTGAGCCACGATGAGCACAGAGGGAGTCTCAGGAGGAAAGTGGAGACGGTTCAAGAATCAAAGAGGAAAATGTCACCGTGACCTGCCTGTGGAGAAGGCCAACGCCACCGAGCAGGCAGACTTAACTCCATGTCTGGGGCACCGTCTGGGTGAAACCACCTTTGAGTGGGTGTCCCAGGCCAGGCATGGCTCGAATCACTGTACACAGATTAACTTGTTAGCTCCACCCAACACGCCTGTGAATTAGGTCCTATTATTTTCCATGTTTTACACTTGGGGAAATTGAAACAGAGAAAGGTCATGGCTAGCAAACCCCTGAGACTGTGTCCCTTTAGATTGAGACTGTCATCTACAGTGGGGGAAGAGCAGCTATTGCGTGCACAAAACGATGACCATCTGAGCTCCCATCCCTGGCTCTGGGAAACCTTCTCTGCCTCCCAGGCCACACCTCCACCTGGTCTATCATTTCCTGGGTGTAGGTGTCATCTCATCCGTTAGGGACCCTCAGCATGCAGCTCAGCGATGCTTCGCGGGCTCTGTGTTAAAGTTGATGAGGGGGTGGGAAGGACTTGAGAACTGAGGGGTGGAAAGAGTTAGAAAGTGTGGAGGAAAGATGGAAGTCCTAGGGCCCTGGAGCCTGAGGGTTCGCAAAAGTTTACAGGGTATGCATGGCCCAACCTCAGTTAAAGGCCAAACGGAGGGGATGACATAAGGAAGAAGTTTGTCATACCCCAGGATGTGGTCTTGAGGGAAGCTGCAGAATGTTCTTTCCTGTGTCCTTGGGTGGCCCGGGGCAGGGGGACCTGGTAATAGACTCGCTGGCTTCTCACACTCTTCTCCAGCCCATGAGCCAAGAAGCCTATGAAGTCTTTGAAGTTTCTAGTTGTGAAAATTGGCTGCCTTCCTTGTTGTCCTTTTAAAAGCACAGAGATGTAAAAGACACGGAGGAGGCTTACTTGCATATTTCTAAGTGAAAGAAGCCAGTCTGCTAAGGCTACATACCGCATGATTCCAACTATGCGACATTCTGGAAAAGGCAAAACTATGTAGACAGTAAAAAAAGATCAGTGGGTGCCAGGGGCTCAAGGGGAGGGAAGGATGAATAGGTGGGGCACGGGGTAGGCTCAGGGCAGTGAAACTACTGTATATGATACTGTCATGGCGGATACACGACATTGTACATTTGTCCAAATCCAGAGAATGGGTGACTCCAAGAGTGAACCCTGATGTAAACTATAGAGTTTAGTTAATAGTAACGTATCAATATTGGCCCATCAATTGTAGCAGGTGGGGACTTCCCTGGCAGTCCATTGGTTAAGACTCTGCGCTTCCACGGCAGGAGGCACGGGTTCGATCCCTGGTCGGGGAACTAAGATCTTGCACGCCTCGTGGCTCGGCAAAAAAAAAAAAAAAAAAGTAGCAGGCGTATCAAATTGCACTGAGAGAGGGGGGATCTGATGAGAACTCTGTACTTTCTGCTCAACTTTTCTATAAACTACGACAGCTCTAAAAAACAGTCTATTAAAAAAAAAAAAAAAAAGCACAGGGCTCTGTGTCCGCACCTGCAGCATAACCAGGAGATACTGCTGTTCTGTTAACGTGAAGTCACAGGAACGTGAGAACCACGCGGAAGGACAGCCTCCTCGCTCCCAGCGATGAATGTCCTGATAAAAACAGGCACAGCCAACGGCAACCTGGTGCATGTCTGCTTCCTTCCCAGCCCCCAGCCCCCAAAGTACACAATAGGTGAGCGTGCTTCAGAGCGTGGACAAGGCTACACAATGATAAAGAATTTGTGGGCAAAATCAATCTAATAGATTTGTTTGGGCTTTTAGTTGCTTCCGGTCACCGGAGTGAAATGGACTCCGCGATGGGCGCTGTTAGCATCTGCTTCTGGCCGAGGGTCCCGGTAACTGCCCCAGGTGGCCAGAATTGCCCGTGTCTCTTGTCTCCCCCATCCCCATCCCGACTGAGGTGGCGGCAGGTTTTCTAGATGGTAGATGCCTCCACCAAGGGGATGCTGGGCGGGGGCTGCCCCTGAGCCCCAGCTGCTCGGTGGGAGGAGCGTGAGGACATTGTAGGCGGGGGGAAGGGCGGGAGTGGCCGGTAACTGCCCCAGGTGGCCAGAATTGCCCGTGTCTCTTGTCTCCCCCATCCCCATCCCGACTGAGGTGGCGGCAGGTTTTCTAGATGGTAGATGCCTCCACCAAGGGGATGCTGGGCGGGGGCTGCCCCTGAGCCCCAGCTGCTCGGTGGGAGGAGCGTGAGGACATTGTAGGGGGGGGGGGAAGGGCGGGAGTGGCGCTGCGAAGAGAGATCTTGGGCAAGCGGATGGGGGTTGGGGGACGTTGGGCTCTGGATTTTTTTAAAAAGCCAGGAAAGGGAATTTCACCCTGTCAGAGCTGGAAGAGCTCCGAGAACATCTGTTCTACCCTCGCACTGTACCGCTGAGGAACCGGAGGCCTGGAGGGTCCCCCACCCCCAAGACCCGGTGGCGCCGCCCTCAGCTGGGTTCAGATGTCCCGGACTCCTAGGCAGAGCGGGCCTGCAGACCACTGTCAGACCTGATCGTCTAGCCCCATCTCACCCCAGCACTTCCCTGCTTCACACCTTCTCTGACTTCCCATTCCCCGAAGGGAACCGCCTGCCTCCTTAACATGGCACCAGGCTTCCAGGGTCTGGTCCTGAGTTACGTCTCCAGTCCCTCCCCACACCCCTGCTCCAGGCCCCGAAGCACAAAACGACTCTCCCATTTCCCGCCCCCCAGCCCTCCTCTACCTCCCCGCAAGCCTGCGCTCCTCTGCCCCCTTCCCCGAGCGCCCCGTTCAGCCTGCTCCCAGCTGGGCTGCTGTGCCCGCGGGCAGCCCCTGAGAGCCCAGGTCTGGGTCCAGCGCCCTTAGCTTCGGAGCTCTGGGTTTGTATCTGCCGGTTTCCCAGCCCTTATTTCCGCTGGACTGGAGAGCGCAGACCCGGCCTAGCCCATAGCAGGTGCTTAATAAATATTTATTGACTGAACAGGGTCTATAAATATTCTTATGGGCTCCAAGAAGACAATATCAATCTCCTTCCCTCAGGTTCCATCCCATCCCCCTTGCCCCAAGCTCTTAAAGCATCTGCTCGTGTTCCGGTTTCCTCATCCCAGCCTCTTGCAGGACCAGGGACCAGAGTTCCCGCAGGCTCTGAACACGTGGATGAGGCACTTAACAGGGCAGGTTTGGCTCCTACTCAGGTAGCTGGGCCCTTCTCTGGCCACTTAACCCTGTGCACTGCAGGTACCCAGGACTGATTTTCCAGCCCAGTGTGGAGACGGTACACTGCCGCCGCAGCAGTTAAACATGGCCCCAGTGACGCTGCACTCTCTGTGTTAAGTTTTACGGTTTCAGTGCCATAGTGCTCAGCATCCGTCCTCCCTGACAGGTAACTGCTGCTTCCCGGAGCCCTGTTCTGTCTGCTAGAGCACGCATCTCTCCCTTGGACTTCTTTCTTTATCACCTTGGAAATGCATGGGCATTAACTTTTATGCTTTAAATCCAAACTTGACAATAAAATTAGGGGAGCAGGTTAGTGTTAATCTGCAGGGCTGCCTGTGGAGGTGATCTGAGTCCTTCAGAGTCCTTGGAGGAATTTCTGAGGTTGTCCTGCCCTCCCTGAGCAGAACTTTCTTCAGCACTCAAGAGACGGCTATACTGGGAGGGAAGGTAAATGCCCAACGGATTGACAATTTCCTTCTGCATGGAAAGCTTGGCTTGTAGAAGCCAGGGAGGTGCTCCTGGCAAGAGGGTCTGGGGGAGCAGGATGGCACATCTCAGCCCGCCTGCTTGGGGCAGCCCGAACAAGCTTTGTCTACAAACACTTTGGAGGGTGGTGGGGACCAAGGCAGGTCCACGGTGCCTAGAGCTGCACTGAGTAAATCACTCACGTGACACCCTCTTTCACCGTGGGGAACGAGGGGAGAGCAGCGGCCATTTGTCAGATGCTTACTGTGCGCTGTGACTTACACTAGCTGTCATCCTCACTACAGCCCAGCGGGGAAGGCAGAGGTAAACCATCTCTAGTTTCTGCATGAAGAAATTGAGGTGGTCTGGGGTGGGGGGCAAGAACTCGTCCAAGTGCACAGCCAGTTAGTGGCAGAGGCAGATTTTGAAGCAGGGGATGGTCCCTTCCAAAGCCGGTGCTCTCCCGGGATGCCACACCACTCTGCAGGGGTTGCCTTGGGACCCAGACGTCCTGGGAGGAGGGCTGCCTAGCATAGCCAGGTGTGGAGGGAGGGAGCAAAGGAGCAGGAGACGCCTCCAGGCCCGGCAGGCTGTGCCCTGTGAGCCTCTGCAGGTCACTCCCAACTGTCCAGGTCTGCTGTGTGCCCGGGGGCAAAACACTTCTGCAGGAATAGGAGGCAGTCCTGTCCACGTGCCAGCTGCTGGGATGGGTGTCATTAAGTGGAAAAGGCTCTAAAGAGCCCACACCAGCCAATCACAACCTTGCAATTAAAACAAGCGACATGCAAGTGAAGTGTGAAGACATCCTGTGACCTCTGCCTGGCGAGTGTATGACGGGGAGCCGGTCAGCCGGAAAACCGCTGCCCTGCAGTTCTTGCTAACAGGCACTTGCGTAAACACCTCAGGCTGACGCCTTGCAACACCCCGGTTCTCAGCACGCTCCTGACCGCTGCCCTGGAGATGCCTCCCCCGCCCAAAGCAGAAAGCACTTTAGGCGGGGATGGCTCTCTCCATGCGATTCACAATACAGCCCGGTGTGTCCTCATACCTACTAATTCCTGGCGCAAGGTGAGAATGATTCTGTTTATGTGCAGAGGGCCTCCAGGACGTTTACAGGAAAAGAGCCAGAAGCATGACATGCTTGGGATAGCATGAGGATGTTTTCCTGCCACAGAAGCTCACTATAATGAAAAAAAAAAAAATCATGGCAAACAGTGTTTGTGACGGAGACTCTGACGTGGCCACACAGTAAAGGCACTGAGGGGACGAGCCAGGTAATTCGGTTGGACATCGTCTGACTCTGTCACTAAGCAGGCATTTCCTTCCTACCAGCCTCTGTGCTTAGAACAACGCTGACACTAACACCTGGATGTGTGTTGCACCTGTGCTACCTGTCTCCCAGGTGTGCGGGCTGAAGAGGCTCCCTGTGCTCGGCCCACACGCTGCGTGCTGCTGCTCTCTACTTTGGGAGAGCATTTTCTGGAAGGAGGTGAGGCCAGCCCCCAGAGACAGCCTTGCAGGCTTCTTTGGTGGGCAATGAGGCACTTACCTGGTGGTCTCTGAGACACACTCTCCATTTAGAGGGAATGAGGGGAGGACAGGTGTGGCGTGGAGAAGAGCTGAGACCTGCCCGACAGGGACCCCGGGAAGGCTGCTGGCGGCAGGGGGCAGGAGGGTGTGGGCTGCCCACAGTGAACTCTGGACCCCGGTCCCACCCAGCCACCTATGCCGTCTGTCTTTCAGCTGGCCAGGTGGAGTTTAAGCATCCATGAAAACCAGCTTCCGACACTAAACAATGTTACAATTACCAAACACCTTTACCCACTCGCTCAGCTGTTGCTGCTGGCGGCCCCGCTGCCCAGGGCATCGGGGCCGGGCACGCCCTCTCCTGTTCCCTCCCTCCTTCAGCCTCTGGTTCTGGTCCTCCGCTGTCTCCATCCCCTGGGATCACTGCCACTGGCCCTCCCTGCTCACCCAAACCCACTCCACTATTGAAGCCACGCTTCAAAGTGTCATTTTCTTTTTAATTTTTAATCAGTCTGTGCCGAGAAAAAACAGGATTTGATCAAGCTTCCAGATCTCACCGCTCTATCAGCATAGCAATTTTATGGATCAGAGTTTTGATTGTATTTGTCTAAAACCCAGAGGAGAAACGGAATCAGCTCCATAGATGAACATGTATTCGAAGAGACACTTCAAGACTCGGGAAATGTTTTTATCAATCATTTTCCTAGGAACGACACCCAGTGGGCCCCGGGAGAGCGCGGTGCGAGTGCTGGATGGACGGGTGGGTGAGACAGCCGGAGGCCTGGGAAGCAGGAGCGGAGAGTTGTCTGTCTTCGGAGCCTGCGGACTTCGCAGGACAAAATAAAAGGGGGGGGAAGAAAAATCCAACCTCATATTTTATTTGGAGGAGGAGGAGTATGTTTTCAGATACAATATCTGTTTTGGAAAATTAAATCTGTCTGAGTTTGGCAGTGGGGGCAACAACCCTAATAGTTAACTGGAGATGGGCTCACGACTCAGATAAATTGTCAAGTGGGATCTTTTAAAAATGCCAAAACAAAACATTACCTTGGTTACTTCTCCACCATGAGATGCTATTTGAACACACTCTGACCATGTGTAAAGTCACAAGATTTAGCCAATGCCATGGATCCGTGTGCTAGACCATGAATACAAATACTGATGATATTTCACCAAAGGACAGCACGGAGGACAGGAGCTCTACTTTTTGAAGAAATTTCCAGAAAGCCGAGTCTGTCTGAGTCTTTCCTTTCCTTTCTCAGTGGAACCGCCACATCCCGCTTGTCTACAGGACACACCAGAATCTTCCTGGGGGAGCCTGCAGGGGGCGCTCTGCTGCTCTTCCAGCAGCTCAACACAGACTTCCTGCAGAGACGGATCCATCCTAATTTGGCGTCCAGAGACAGTTTGAAGCAGATTTTAGAAGCGATTAACATAATGTGACATGCTTTCAGAGGCGGCGGGTAGTACTCATATAACATAAGTCAGCGGGACGTGGGATTTGGTGGGATATGTGTGGAACTGTCTGTCCCATGCTCCGCAGCACAAGATGCACTTAACACCTTCATCCAGGACCACACAGGGTCTCCCCCCATGCTTTTTGTTCCTCACTGGTCTTGGCAAATCCTCAAGTTTCATTTAAAAGCACTGCCACTGCCCTTCGCGTCAGCCTCACTGTTGAGTCCGAGACGTACGATGTGAGTCACTGTCCCCATGTTGATAAATTAGAAAACTTCCTCCATCCCCCCAAGCTCTGTCCTCCAGAGGCCTCACTCCAAAGTACAAGGTGCCCATCCCCAAAGGGGCAGCAGAATCATCTGGAATTTTTCCAGTTACGGGTCTTCTTCCATTAGAGGGATCTCTGTAAAAGAAGAGATGGTTATTATACTAATACACCGGAAAACACTGCAAAGATCTGGAATCGTGAGCTTTAGTAAAATGTCTACAGTTCCTACAAATCAGTGAGAAGAAGAAAATGCTAAGTTCCACATATCAGTTAACAAGCAAATAAACCAACTCCTCTGTACAACATTATGTGCTGGAAAATCTCATACTCAGCTCATAAAAAATAAATTGTTAGGCTTCAACCATGCACCCTAATGGTCATACAAACCAAAAGGTTACAAGTTCAAGTACAGAGAGGCAGGGTGGTACTGGAGAAAAGGAACTCTATGAGGAACCAGGAGACCCCTGTTTCCATGTGGTTACTGCTACTTACTGTCAAAATAAGCTGGAATTAGCGCTCTCATTTGCAAAGTGGTGCTGGTGCCTCCTTGCCCCGGGAAACACAGCCCTAATTAGCCTGATGCATTTTTACTATTTTGCCATGAGCTGCAATCTGCCTTTCCTTGCAGTAGGCACATACACATCTTTTACTTCACCCCTGATAAACATAACCTGTATGCACCCAGAGCTTCTCCAGGGCTGGGCCCTCGTGCCCGCATCCGGGTCTTCCCTTTTAGCACGTGTGTGTTACCTTGATCCCAAGCACCACTTTCAGAAGTTCTGCCTAATTAAGGGAGAAAGAAGAAAAGCATCCTGGATCATACGGATGCTATGAAACCAAGTTCTGCCCACTGTGGCCTTTCTACTTTGGATGGCTTGGTGCTCTTTTATGCCTCCGGAAACTTCAGTTAATGGGCTCATCACTTGTGAGATGATGATCATTTCTTCCAATAACTGGCCTTGCCCATGGCCTCTACATGCAGAGAGAGCAAGATGCAATTTAAGCCGAGTGAGACGGTAGCACTGATTTGGCCCTGAGCTGGGAGCAGGGTGGGGCTGTGCAAGGGTGGCCCGGGCCTCGGGGCAAATGCTTACCATCTGCAATGTCAATGCCTGGGCTGGTGGATGCCACCTCCCCCGCCGTGCTGGGAGCTGTGTCAGGGCTGTCGGAAGCGGGGCGGGTGCCCCCTTGGCACGTGGGAGGTGAATACAAACTCTGGAGCAGCTCCGAAGAGCCTGAGACGCTGTCACGGGTTCCTGACTCCCCCGGGCCCGTGTCCGTGTCCCCTGAGCCGGGGTATGCTGGGGGGCTCTGGTCGTCCACGGGTAAGGGGCAGCCCTGGCCCACGGAGGACAGGTACCCTGGGCCTAAGGCACTCAGGCCGCCACTCACAGCCTCGTCATAGGACGGGAGCATGACGGGCACGCCGTCTACCACCACGAAGTCGGGGTCGCTGCTGGAACTCCTGGGAGGCCCCCTGTGGAGAGGAAAGTGGTGCTAATCTGTCAGGTGACAGGTCACCCCGGGAACGAGGCCACAGTGCCCCCCACTGCAGCTGGGGTCCTGGGGGCCGCGGAGCCCTGGGAGGAGGAGATGCAGGAGATCCAGCCTCCCTGCCCGGTCCCCTCCGGCAGACGGTGTGTCCACCAGGGCCACACTCCGGACAGGAGAGGTTTTCTTCTCCTGCTTCCCTCCTGGCCTCTTGCCGCCTCTGGGCTCCAGAATCTCCTCATACTTCCTTCTTCCCCCCTTTGGACCTCTGGGCTTGGCCTTATGGTCATAAACCTGAGAACAGGGGACTCTGTGGCCCATTCCAACCGAGCATCCCAATGTGCCCCAGCAGTGTCCCTGAGGAAGCCTGTTGGAAACGGAACAGTACCGTTAAAAGCTTGGGAAACCGTGGACCCTAAGTGTCCCTTTCAGTTACCCCTGTGCTGCGTATGCTTTGTGTTTGTTTTCTCCTATGGTATAAACATCACTCATTTTTAGTCAAGACAGAAAAACAACAACAGAAAAAAAAGGAACTCTGACTAGCATCTCACTACCTGTTCCGGGTCTGTGGGCTCACGGACGCCCCCCAACCCAGCAGCCACCTGAACCTAAGCTCCGCCCGTGCTGCCCGGAGCGGGGGTTCCCTTATGCTGACACACACGCGGTTCTGGCCTTGCCCTTGGCCTCCGGTCCCTTGCACCTTCCACAACGTGGGTCTGATGCCAAAGCCCGAGCTCCGTGACCACTCTCTGTTCCTGGTCCCTGGAGGAACCGGGGTGGCCAGTAAGTGGCCGGTGGAACGTGGTTCCTTGTTTCCTCGGCTGGGAACCGGTGCTGAGTGATGTGGCCAGAAGGTTAAATATCAGGAGGAGAAGACAACCCAGCTGGGGGTGGGGGCAGGGTGTAGACCCTGAACCCCTGCACGCCAGCGGCAGGGGCTCCAAAATCTGAGGGCTGAGATGTCTGGACGTTGGTGTTCGAGGTGGAGGAAGCGTCAGGCCACCTCCCTCTGACACTCGGGGCCACTGGCTTTTTGGAGCATCTTGCTTAGAGATTCTGGCGGGGGGCTCCTTGCTCCACCATCCTTAAGGCCACCCAGAGATGGGGGAGATTGCAAGGCCCATGACCCCCCAGAGGCAGGAGCCGGGAGGAAAGGAAGAGTTTGCTCCAAATCCAGCTTCTCTGCCCTTCCACAGCCCTCGTTAGTGGATCTGGAACCGGCCCGGTGGAACGTGGTTCCTTGTTTCCTCGGCTGGGAACCGGTGCTGAGTGATGTGGCCAGAAGGTTAAATATCAGGAGGAGAAGACAACCCAGCTGGGGGTGGGGGCAGGGTGTAGACCCTGAACCCCTGCACGCCAGCGGCAGGGGCTCCAAAATCTGAGGGCTGAGATGTCTGGACGTTGGTGTTCGAGGTGGAGGAAGCGTCAGGCCACCTCCCTCTGACACTCGGGGCCACTGGCTCTTTGGGGCATCTTGCTTAGTGTTTCTGGCGGGGGGCTCCTTGCTCCACCATCCTTAAGGCCACCCAGAGATGGGGGAGATTGCAAGGCCCATGACCCCCCCAGAGGCAGGAGCCGGGAGGAAAGGAAGAGTTTGCTCCAAATCCAGCTTCTCTGCCCTTCCACAGCCCTCGTTAGTGGATCTGGAACCGGCCGAGCTCCCCTCCTCCCTAGCCTCCACGGTCTCACACTGGCCTCCTTTCTCACTTAGGCCTCCCTACCTCTCACTGTCCCTTTCACCAGCAAGCTGTCTGGGTCAGGGCGACCCGATGGATGCCTCTGTTCTCCGTTCTCCCCCAACAAAAGCTCCCACAGTGGCAGCTTCTCCCCCCGGGTCCCAGCCCAGGGACTGTCATCAGCATCCCTTCAGCGTCTACACCTCGGGGACCTAGAGTAAAAAAGTCCTTCCCGGACCTGCTCTTGAGAATCTTATCATCTATTTGCATAGCTGAGATCAACGTTTCCACACAACTAGAGAGTAACCTAAGATGGAAATAAATACTCGAGGGATTAAAAAAAAAAAATCAAGTGAGTTTTAGGGACCATTTTTATTTATGTATTGAATTACTTCTTTTGGCTGTCCTGCACGGCTTGTGTGATCTTAGTTCCCCAACCAGGGATCCAACCTGGGTCCCTGGCAGTGGGCACTCCAAGTTCTAACCACTGGGCCGCCAGGGAATTCCCTAGGGACCATTTTTAAAACATCTTAATATTTAGTCTCTATCCTGGAAACTTTGTTCCCAAGCCTATGTAGAAAAATAGCTCTCCAGGCCACGTCCAAGTACTCCAGTGTACTATAAACCACAATATGTGGTTCAGCTTTCTCCTTATAACCCTTAGGTCTTCTTTAGATAGTCTAATTGCTCAATGATAGAACATGGTCCCTTGACTCATAAATAATAACGGTGAAGATAGAGAGAGCGGATGGCAGGTTGGAGAGGAAAGAAGATTCTGTCACCTCAGCTGGAGCTTGGCTGTGGCCCCAGGATGGTGTCCACACACTCTGGGCCTGGCGTGGATGCAGGCGCACACCCACCCCCGACCTAGCACACTTTCACGGCTGGGAGAGTGGGGTGCTTGCAGGTTGGGGGGCTCCTGCCGCCAGGTGGGGGCATTGCTACGTGGGATGACGCGGTCCTGGGGGGCGGAGGTTGAGGGGAAAAGGTGGGCGGTGCTTTCTCCAGCAGCCCCGCCTGCTTCCCGCCCCCGCGCCTGGCTGGGAGTGTGAGAGGCACGAGTGAGTTTCCTGGAGGGCGGGCGGAGTGGGAAGCGGTGAGTCCCGGGAGCCGCCTCCTCCACTAAGCAACACGCTCTTTGCCAGGGGCGTGGTACCCACGACCCTGGGGGCCAGTTTGTCCCTGTGTCAGAAACAAATGCCCTTTTCTGAAGCATGAGGTTCCCAAATGAGAAGACTCTGACATGGGCACAGGAATCCAAGGAGATACCTGATTCCCTTGGAAGCCCTGGCTAGCATCCTATGATGTTCGGTGCCCTGACTTCCTTCTCACGTTCACAAACTTATCCCTGTGCTTTCTTTTTTTAAAAAAATAAATTTATTCATTTATTTTTCGCTGTGTCGGGTCTCCGCTGCTGCGTGCGGGCTTTCTCGAGTTGCGGCGAGCCGTTGCAGAGCACGAGCTCTAAGGGCGCACGGGTTTAGTCGCTCCGCAGCATGCGGGATCCTCCCAGACCGGGGCTTGAACCCGCGTCCCCTGCATCGGCAGGCGGATTCCCAGCCACTGCGCCACCCGGGAAGCCCATCCCTGTGCTTTCTAAATGACTTCTCCCTCCAGAACAGTGATCTGCCAGCAGCAGTGCTGGGTGGTTCTTGGTTCCGAAGGGCTCTGGTGTGCTTGGTTCCGGGCAAGGGGCCAGCGTCGGAGGGGCAGGGCCACAGGCTGCCCTGGGCACTGGGAGGACCAGACCGCCTCTGAGGGACTTTGACAAGCTCCTCTCTGGTGGTGACGACAGGGAGGATGACGACACTGACCCAAGTTCACCTGTGCAGCCGAGGAGGCTGGAGGCCCTGCCCCCGCCCCCGCCCACAGGTCCCACTCCAAAAGCTCAGACCCTGCTTGGAGGTAGAAGCTCGCCAGCCCTGTCCTGGCTCGCCATCCAGAGCCTTTTCTCCTTCCTGAGACTTGCCGTGGTTTTGCACACCGGTTTTGAACCCCTGTTGGGTCACGCACCTTGGACCTTGTCCCTAATTACTTCTGTGTATTTCTTATCCTCCCTGTGGCCTGGAAGCTCCAAGGTACATAACTCTAGAGCTGCAGGCACATAGTCTGCAATGGGGGGACGCCTGGGGGTGGGAGGTGCCGGGTGTGCAGCCCTGACTGTTCTCCCCTTCTCTGCACCCCCTACAATGCCTGCCTCGAGAATGTTTACCCAGGGAAGGAGGGAGACGGGCTCACGGGTGGAGGGGGCGGAAAGAGGGAAATGAGTCTGTCTCCAGCCTGGTGTTCTGACCCCAGACACCCCACAACCTCCCAGGCGAGTGTTTTTGCTTTCTCCCCTATTCCCCCTTAGAAGCTCAAGTCTGCACTCATCAAGGCTGACCATCCTCTCTCCTTGCTGCTCCAGGTGGCTGCACTGAGCCCGACCCAGGGCGGCCATGGGCTGCACTGACCTGGGTGGAAAGTGGGCCTTGAACTTGGTCTGGAACATCCTGGCCAGGACGACGAACAGCAACACTAGCAGCACGCTGGTCGCCGTGAGCGCCACGATCTTCCACGTGGTCAGGAGGGTCTCATGGGTGCTGGGCCGCGTTTGCTCTGCCGTGAGAGAGAGCAAAGCAGCTGTGAAGCTCCCAGGCCATGACGGGCGCTGGGGTTCCTGCGTGCTCGTTTGAGGCGTTTGCCTTCTCTACTTCCCTGCACTCCACCTGCACTGGTTCACGTTACCATTTGTGGGCCTCCAGGTGCGCTGTGTTAACACATGCCTCCCCCCGAACCTTGCTGCATCCGGGGCAGCCATCACCCCTGCTTGGGGCAGGTGGCCGTGGCCACACCTGTAAAAAGCCGGGGCAAGCGGGCTGGACCAGGGTGGGCGGGAGACGGTGGGCGGACGTGCACGGGTGCCCAAGTCTCCGTCGTGTGGTCAGTACCCAGGCGCTCTGAGACCAGGGGTGAGGACGGTTTGCTAGTAATTTGTTATTAGGTAGGAAGCACTGACACTTGCACGTGGCTTACGTTTTTAGAAGTGAGAGCAGGTTTTACCCATAATCATACCATTTGTGTTCTGATATGCGTCCTGGAGTGGAAGAGAAAGGCTGAGTCATGCATCGCTTGGGTCACACCCATGGGCCTGTGTCCTTGTCAGTGGAAGGGGACAAGGCTGGGAGAAGACAGAGTGCATAGAGGCCAGGTCCTTCCATGGATGCTAGGGGTCTAGGGACCCGTTCAGAGGGTCAGCATTTTAACATGGGCATGGGTGGGTTAATACTCCTGACCCTCTGAACAGGGTTTGGAAGTATCAGCCACATGTATCCACAAAGATGAGTTTCTACCTCCAGTCCCTAACACCGCGTGTGAGGGGGGAGGGTGTGTGGGAGGAGGACGGGGCTCAGGACACAGCCACCCGCCACTGTGAGTAGTCTGAACCTGGACCATCCAGGGACGCCCTCGACGTGCTCACCTGACTTGATGCAGTAGACTTGATAGGAAGGAAACCACTCCCCGTACTGGCAGGTGATGTACTTGTAATCACTGGTGAGGCTGTAGCCGGGGTCGCAGTAAAACTCCACCACGGTTCCGTGGTTGTAGCGCTCACATGGCCGCGGGTGGCAGATGAAATCGCCGTGACTCACCATGGGAGGTAGCGGACAGACTTGGGCAGTGGGGGAGAATAAGAGTTTCAGAACCACATGCTTATCCTGTCTGGACCCTCAAAACAGAGATTGAGCTCAGAGAACACATCCCTCAGAGATGCACTGATACATGAATCATCAGACTAGTGACGATTAGCTGTCCCCGAGACAGTCCCTTCGTCTGTCACTTCACGTGAGGTCAGACGGAAGCCTGCAGTAAGATTCTGAGCATTGCCGCTGTCATGTGGCATTATAAAGTACATCGTAAAAGAGAGGTTCGCTTTACACCGCAAAGAGTATGCCTACTTAATAGACAGTGTTAAGCTGCTCTATTAATAATGCATGCTATTATGTGCCAGACAACCTAGTAAATACAACTGAGATATTTATGGACAAAATCTTCGCTGAAAGGAACAGCTATCCTGAGCCTGTTCCTGTGGCTATGGGAGTAATCTGGGACCATCCAAATCCCTGGGTGTGCCTAACCTGATCCTCAGATGCCCTCCTGGGGTTTGGCCGACGACGTATATGCAGCTCTTCTGCTGGCTCCGTGCAGGCCCAGGCCACAGCCTCCCTGTCGTAGGCCCCCTGACCAGCACGGAGGAGCCTCGGGGCCTGGGCCTGGTTTGCCACCAATATGCTACGTGACCTTACAGAGGTCACTTAACCAAATTTAAGCCTTGATTTTCTCCTCTGTAAAATGGAAGTTTATTCTACCCTCGACAATGCTTTTTTTTTTTTTTTTTTTTTTTTTCGGTACGCGGGCCTCTCACTGCTGTGGCCTCTCCCGTTGCGGGGCACAGGCTCCGGCCGCGCAGGCTCAGCGGCCATGGCTCACGGGCCCAGCCGCTCCGCGGCATGTGGGATCCTCCCGGACCGGGGCACAAACCCGCGCCCCCTGCATCGGCAGGCGGACCCCCAACCGCTGCGCCACCAGGGAAGCCCAATAATGTTTTATGGTTTTTCTAACCCTCATATTCTATAATTTTAGGGGAAGAAAAAGTTGTTTTCAGTTGCCTCTCTTGAACCCAAACTCTGGGTTGCCAGGTAAGAACGGTTCTGTCTCTGGGTCCAGAAAGATGGTTTTCGTGGAGTTTAGTGCTTGTTCACTGATTCTCACAAAGAGCCCTCTTTCCTGGGCAAGGACTCGGAACTGCCCTTAGACATTCCTCAAGAAACAATACCGAGGCCAGCTTCAAACCCACACCTATGGAAACCGCTACGAGCTTTGACCAAAAAAGGGAGAGAGTTAACTTTTGAGCCTCTTCCCAGGGGTACCCAGGCCCTGGGCAGTGGAGACGCACAGGCAGGCCTCAGAGCTCTCCCCATGCAGCCGCATCTACAGGGAGCTGCCCGCCCCACACGGGCCTCTGGAATGTGTGTCGGGAGCTCTCTTCTGGCAGCAACCCGGGCACTGGGTCTGGTCAGCAAGATGGGCCCACCCGATGGGGTGTCCCATGGCTTGGGGCCCAGAGGCTCTTTACAGCCACTCTCTCTCATCCTGCAAACAATGCCACGAGGCAGATCTTGCTGGCTCTTTTCAGAGTCAGGGAAACAGAAACTCAGAGAGGTCACGTTCTCCAGGAGCAGCTGCAGGAGTGGGTAGGAGCTCGGGCTGAGTTCTGGCTCAGCTCCTCACCAGCCGGATGACCCTGAACAAGTCGCTTCTCATCTCCGAGCTTCAGTGGCCTCATCTGTCAAATGGGAGCATCTGAGGGTTATTCCGGGGAAGGCCGGCCAGGCCTCGGTTCCGAGCTGACGTGACGTGAGTGCGCAGTCAGGGATAACCAGGAACCGGGCATCTACGGAGAGGGGTCGCAATGAGGCAATTGCTTCCGCAGGTGATGGAACAACCCTCGTGGACAATGAGGCCCCTGAGATGAGCTGAAGCGGGAAGCCGCTACTGCCTCTGGGCAGGTGGGATGAAGCTGTCCTAGTGGCCGGGCCCCCGCGGAAGCTGGAGCCACGGAGGTGATCCTGCGGGAGACGGAGGCCGCGGAAACTCAGGCACTGCTGGAGATGCCCCGGGGCGGCGAGGCTCGGGGGGAAATGCCCCAGCTTCTCCACCTGCCCTCGCTCCCTCTGGACAAAGCCGGCGGGGAGCCAGCGGACCGGGGTGGTGGTGCAGGGGAAGGTCCAGGACTGGGTCTGAGGTCCACGGGCCCAGAGCGTTCTCCATGAATGGCGGCTGGCAGGTGACTGCGCCTGGGGTCCCACATGTAGACACTGGTAGAGCCGGGACCGGCGCTCTGGCTTTCCGCCAGCCCAGGGCATCTCCCGTCCCAGCAGATGCATGCCCTCCACAGAGCTGCCCAGGCCCACGGAGTCCCGTCACCCAACGCATTTCTAGTCTCACAAACCGGGGCTCCTGCCAAATCCACTCCCTCCAGGGTGTTCCATGAGCATCCCCGGTAGGTGATCAAGGCAGCAGGAGAGGAAAGGGAGGGAGAGAGAAAAGGTACCAGCAGCACTGAGCTGGTCCTGGGCTGCCCGCAGGGATTTGCAGCAAGGGCCCCTCCTTCCCCAAAGGCCCCTCCGTGAAGAGCACAGGGGAGGAAGTGTCCGGCTCCCGGCCCAGTGAGGGAGGCCACTGGGCTCTCGGAGCCACCTTCCTGGGCTGAAGGAGGCCCTGCCTTCCACAGTGAAGGGGAGGTTCGAGGTCCACTGTGCGGCCAGCCTGACAGCAATATCTGCCTCTGGTGGCCTCCAGGGCTTCCGGGCTCATGTGGCCACAGGGGCTCCCCACCTCCTCTGCACCTCCCATGAGTGCCCCCCAGCGCTGCAGCGGCTCACGGGAGGCTGGACCTTTGCTGGGAGACTAGGTCCTTTCCACGGTCAAGGGTTACACGGAGCAGCAGACTCTCCTCCCCGCTGCCCTCCAGACAAATCCCCAGGAGTTCCCCACAGGATGAGAAAATCACCAGAGCATTTTCAAGGCCCAGAAAACGTCAGGAGAGGTCGGAAGAAGCCCTGTAAATATATATACGCGAGTCTGTTATGCCGGCTAAAGATCGGCATTCTCCACCTGGTTCTCCAAGAATGAAGTCACTGAGAAACTGCAGTCGCTGACCTTCAACACCCCCGTGAAAGGAGTTCAGGGCGGAGATCAGGAATGAGGCCCTCTGTGCTCTGGGGAAAACTGGCAGAACAGGCCTTCAGACAGTTAGGTATTTTCAGGAGAAGATTTTATGAGCCCAATTTCTTGCATCTTCTGATATATAGAAAAGCACTAAAACCATTAATGGAGACACCTTCTCCTTGTGACTAGCTGCAACCTCCTGCCAAGATGTGAGCTTGGCTGTATGTACCCCCGTCCCCAAAATCACATGTGTACCGTCCTCTCCCCGCTCTTCGGAGCAGTTCATCAGAGCCATCTGAGAGCCTGTCTCCCAGGCTATAGTCTTCATTTGGTCCCAAATAAAACTTAACCCACAGCTCTCAGGTTGTGCAGTTTTTTTCACTTGACAGTTTTTAGCAGCATTTTTCCTCACGTGGAGGATAAGGGACTGTTCAGATCATTGCCTTAACCCCGAGGCAGGTGGTCCCTGATGTGCTAAGGAAGGCCTGGGCTGACCAGACCCCATCTGACAAGGGAGGGGGGTGGTACAGCGTGTGCAGCCAGGCACGGGCATGGAGGGCTCCAAGTTCATGTTCAAATCCCAGCTCTATACCGCTGAGCTGGGGGCCGGGTGTTAGGCAGCTTGTTTAACTTCTCGGGGGTTTAGCTTCCCCATCCGTGTAGCCAGGGCAACAATTCCTAACTCCTAGGGTTGTGGCGAGGATGAGAAAGTGTGTGTAACGTACGTAACACAAAAGTCTGGAACGCAGCAGGCACTTAATAAATAACAGCGCTTAGTATTACTGGTGCCTGAACTTGCTGAGTGCCCGTGCTGTACAATCGGGATACGTGGATTACACCAGGCCGGCCCCAAACATTCCTGGAGGGAATCTGGAAGCATCTCACTGGCAGGTTTCCTCAGAGGCCAGATAAAGACCACCCACGGTAGAGGCTTTGATTCTGAGACTGTCATAATCGGTTGCTAATAGAGATGCATTTGTCCCCTCAGTGGAAACACTTATCTTCACACTTTGCAGTGTTTCTAGTGATGGCACCTAGCCGGCCATTAGCTTTGCTGCAAGGAAACCCCACCCCGTGCATCCTGGTAGGGGCAGAGGGTCGGGAGTGTTCTTTGAACTTGGAAGGAACAGACAATCAATGTGTTAATTATAAATTTGGGAAGCTTATTTTATTTTTTAAAATAACTCTCTTTTAAAAAAATTATTTATTATTTATTTATTTATTTATGGCTGCGTTGGGTCTTCGTTGCTGCACGTGGGCTTTCTCTAGTTGTGGCAAGTGGGGGCTACTCTTCGTTGCGGTGCACGGGCTTCTCATTGCAGTGGCTTCTCTTGTTGTGGAGCACGGGCTCTAGGCGCGTGGGCTTCAGTAGCTGTGGCACGTGGGCTCTAGAGCGCAGGCTCGGTAGTTGTGGCTCATGGGCTTAGCTGCCCCGCGGCATGTGGGATCTTCCCGGACCAGGGCTCGAACCCGTGTCCCCTGCATCGGCAGGCGGATTCCCAACCACTGCGCCACCAGGGAAGCCCTGCTCATTTCTTAATTCATTTACTTAACACATAGTTTTTGGACAACAACTGAAACTAGATAATGCATTGATCCCGCCCTCCTGGAGCTTACTAAAGACAGATGATTAAGTAAACAAATGAATATTGATGTGTCTCGATGAGGCCTTTCCTCTCTCTCTGTTGAAAAACACCATCAACTCTCACACACAGGAGGTGGCCTGGGCGACCTGCCCCCACCTCCCGAGAGGCCTGGAAGGTGCCTGGGACCAAAGGGAGCCAGATGTTCTTTTAGGCACAAGAAGATCCAAAACGTAAGCTGGTCCTGGCAGGGGATTAGAGAACCAGGGATGCAAAAGCTTCAAAAAGGCCAGACCACCTCACTCCCCCTGTGATGGAGACGGGCCAGAGGACAGCAGCTGTGTGCACCCCACGCTAGAGAAACCAAGGATGCCCCAGACGCCAGAGCAGCCAAGGGCAAGGGCCCTGATCTAGGACAGGTGGTCAAGGGCCATGTGCGGAGGAACATCCCGGGCAGAGGGGATGACGCACGTGAGGGCAAGATGGAGGCAGGAAGGGAGGAGGGGGTGGTGGCCGTGTGTGACCAGAGAGGGGAGGGGCTGCACACGGGAGGGTGCAGAGGCGGCCAGGGCAGTGTGTAGGCAGCTCCGTGGGCCCCGTGGCCGGAAGTTGAGAGTCTACCCACAGTGTCAGGGACACTGTAAAGAGCCGGTATAGACCTATTTTCTCAAGGAAGCTCTAGCTGCTCTGTGGAGGCTGGGAAGCAGGGATGGAGGCGGGGAGGCTGTCAGGTGCCTGCTTCCACAACCAGGTGGGAGAGGATGGTGGCTTGGACCAGGACAGGGGGAGTGACATGGTGAGAAGGAGAGTCATGGAACCTATTTAGAACTATCTGTTTCTACAATAGGATTTGCTGAGAGATGGAATCTGGGGGCCACGGGAAGAATCAAGGATGACCCCCAGATTTCTGCCATTAGCACCCAGGCAGATGGCGATGCCATTCACCACATCAGGTTTTTGTTTGTTTGTTTGTTTTGTGGGAAGGGAGAGGTAGTGAGAGTCTGGGCTGCCAGTGAGACAGTCATCCAAGTATCAATCAGGCAGCAGGAGAAAGTGCCTGGGGTCAGTAAAGAACTCAGGCATCGGGGATTTCCCTGGTTGCCTAGTGGTCAGGATTCTGGGCTTTCACTGCCATAGCCCGGGTTCAACCCCTGGTCCGGGAACTGAGCTCCTGCAAGCCACGCAGTGCAGCAAAAAAAAAAAAAAAAAAAAAAAATAGAGAAAGAAAGAAAAAGAACTCAGTCATCATGAGCCTAGAGATAAGACTGAAAACCATGAGACCGGGTGAACTCACCTAGGGAGAGAGGGTAGAGAGAAAAGAGGAGAGGTCCCCATCCAAAGGCTGAGAAATCAGTTGAAAGAGTGAAAGAGCCTGGCCGAGCAGACTGGGATGGACCAAGGAAGCTGAGACAGGAAACTGCTCTGAGCAGGGGGGAGTAGTTCCCAGCAAGCTGAGAATGACTGGAGATCACCGGTGACCTTGAGGCAAAAGCAATTTCAGAAGAGTGGTGAGTGGCCAGCGGAAGAGGGGCATTGTGAGCTGAGGAGTGGGCGGGGTAGGAAAGGCAGACTCAGAGAAGTTTGCTAAAGGAAAGCAGCCAATGGGGCAGCTGGAGGCCCGGGGGATCCTGCCCACCTCCCGTCCCCCAGGAGCCCTGGACCTTGTTTCTCTGTCCTCTACAGGAGCAGACCAACAGGGAGGACAAGGCTGGTGATGCTGGGTGGGAGAAGGAATGCAAGGTCATTACGAAGGCGAAAGGAGCTGCGATCCTCTGCACGTCCGTGGACAGACTGGCCTTTGACAGGAGCAGGAGGAGGCCGGAGGGCGGAACTAGAGCTGGACACGGGGACGAGTGGATCGAAGCCAGGGTGATGGAGACATGGGGGACTTGCCATCTGTAGGTTCGCACTCTCTGAAGGCAGTATGAGGTGAGGCCATTGCTCAGGGAGGAGGAGCTTAGAGCTGAGAATTATACATCACTTATCACAGTCCTTCACCCATTTATATATTTCATTATGTCCAGAAGAGGAAAACAAGGTTTAAAAATAGTCTGTGGGCTTCGTGAACATTCACAGAAATTATTTTGCGGGGGGGGGGGGCAGGAGAAT
>NC_041217.1:21881392-21912303 GCF_002837175.3 Physeter macrocephalus
GTCTGTGGGCTGCGTGAACATTCACAAAAGTTTTTTGGCGGGGGGGGGGGGGCAGAAGAATGTAAAACATTACCCCCTCTAATTATTTTTTTAATCCTTCTGAGCCATGAGCCCAGGTATTTGGATTGCGTGTTTCCATTCTTAGTCTTCCAAAGCTTCCTGCGGCCCCCCGGGTGGTCCTCGTGTAGGAAGGAGCTGGCTCTTTAGTCTGTGTGCCCAGATCCACCCCACAGGGCTGGTGCTGGAGGCTGCTGGCTGCTCCCACGATCCCGTTCCCCTCTTCTTTCTGGGCACAGAGCTGTCTGCATTGCCCAGTGTCCCTTGCTCCTCTAAGTTCTGGTCGATGAAATGTGAGCAGAAGTGATAAATACTCCTCCAGACCCGATGCACGGAATTCTTCCAAGCTTCTAGAATGAGACAACCTCCCAAGAGGACCTTAGAAGCTGCACCTTGAAAAACAGCAGAGGCTCCATTGGCCCCTGAATGACTGGGTGGAGAGGAGGCACTGGCTGACCCACACTCACTAATTCCACTCGTGAAAATAAACTTCTGTTTTGTTTGAGCCACTATACATTTTTGGGAACCTCCTCCCAGGAGCGGGTCTACGCTATACAGTGTGGATCAGCAAAGCACTCGCTTTCCTGCAGTTCACTGCTGCCATGACAGGCACCCACCCTCCCTGCCATGTTAACATCTTAACATCTGAGGAGCATCTTCGTGATTTAAGTCAGTGGTCCTTCAACCCTGCACACAGCATCACCTGGGGAGCTTTGCCCACCTGGTCTTGGGTGGGGTCCTGGGTGTGGCCAGGTCTTTGAAGCTCCCCAGGTGATTCTCCTAGGTGGTCAGACTTGAGAGCTGGGGAGATGAATCTCCCTCCATTCTCCACCTGCTGGGATGGAGGGCTTACAACATCCAGGGGAGCGAGTGTGAGAATTAAGTTGCCACGGTTTCTGGTCAGAGTCTTTACCTTCCACGAGGCCCTTCATTGCTGTCCATGGACCCTCAGCTTTGGGATCAGCCGGGAGCTTGTTAGAAATGCATAATCTCAAGCCACATCCAAGTCCTACTGAATCAGGAACTTCATTTTAGCAAGATGCCCAGGTGACTCACACACACGGTCCAGTCTGAGAAGCGCTGCCCCAGACCACGACGAAGCTTTGCAGCTGAGCTCAGCGGTGACAAGGAGAGAAAACTCGCTCTTAATGCCAGAATCTGGCCCTCAGCTGGCCTGGCAGAGCACGGGAAGGTAGTGGGAAAGCCAGCAAGTCTGTGTCTCAAGTCCAAAGGCATCATCTCAATACCAGCAGCATGATATCCGAGCACCTCTTGGGAGCCAAGAGCACGGGCGCTGCTCTGTACACGTGCAGAACCAGCCAAAACTCTGCCTTCAGGAGTTCTGCTGGCTTCTAATAATTAAACTGCCGCTGCCCCCACTGGCTGTCTCCAGGCTGATCTAAGTTTGGGTAATGATTACAGGAAGCTGCCTGGCACCCTCCATGCCAAAATCATAGCTGTTTCCAAGGCTACGTCCAAAACCTTGCTTTCAGCTCAGGGAAAATCAATAAACATTATACAGCACATAACATTTTCCACTTTTGTTCTGCTGTAACAACACGGAAGGCCAATAAATGTGTCCACCCAAGGAAGCAAATGATGACAAGGCTGGGCCTTTGCTTATTTCCAGGCCTGATGGAGCATGGTGTTGACTTGTATGGAGATGTGCTGACAGATCAAATTTAAGATCAATATTACCCAGCAGCCCCCAGGGAGGGGCTCTGATCTGCTTTCCATCTTGGAGTCACCACATTAGGGTGTCCCTGAAGGAACACACGATGCATCTGATGACGACTGTGAAACTTCAGTGCAAAAAAAAAAAAAACGGGTTTCATTAGGGTGTCCCTGAAGGAACACACGATGCATCTGATGACGACTGTGAAACTTCAGTGCAAAAAAAAAAAAATACGGCTTCACTTAAGAAATCCAAACTGTGCCTAGTTTTGGAGACACAGTGAAGCCGCAGAGGAGCACACAGGTGAGGGAGCAGGTGTAACACCGTGATTTACTCTGACACGTGTTTCTGGGTACCAATGAGGTGTCCTTCCTTCTTTGTAGTGACTCAAGCACCAGGGGCTAAGCCCGGTACAGCCTCACTCACCACGATGTGAAAATAAATCACAAGACATCTGTGGTGTCAAAGTGTTCGGATGCCTGTGAACATCTTCTCAAATAGGATTCCCACAGATGGAATGCCTGACGGTAACCGGGGCATCTTAATTTTTTGAAAGGGAGTGAAATCGGGGCCTCAAGATGAAAAAGGTGTGTGTCCCACAAGTTAACAAAGAAAGCCCACAAGGAAGGGAGCATTTAGAGCAGGTGTCTCCTGCCTTTCCCTGCAATCAGCAAACCCTTCCCCACGAGAGCATGCTGAATATAAAATGTTGCCAGTGTATTCCAGCAATTCTTAAGTTCCTTCTGCACAAACTGGACCAAGGCACTACACTGATATTAATACATAACGCGTTGATTTTCCGAACTTCAAATTTTTCTCCCATAAATTTTTTCTTAAATTTCTTGTGCCTTCTCAATCTTATCTGTTAGCAAATCCTAGCAAATGAGGGAATAAATAATTGAGTACTAAGTTCATGATAATGGAAAGCAAGTGGTTATGCTTTATTCCTAGCTGAGTGTGAGTGCATGCATGTATGTGCATGTGTACACTTATGTGTATGGTCCCATACTGTACATAGAAAATACACAGCTATGTTTTCTGCTAGCAAAAGTGCTTCTAAGGCTTACACAGTATTCCTTAGTGTTCCGCAAAAAAGAAAAGAAAAGAAAAAACTTGCTATTCTGTGAAAAGTACCATGCTTTTCTGACATCTGAATGTATCTGAAAACTACTGGCTTAGAAGTCATGGACAATGAAAAAAGGAAAAAGGGGAAAAGTCAGCTGGAAGAGCAGGAAAGGAGAGAGTGTGAGAAAAGCCAGGAAGACATAACATCAGTGGATTAATGGAAGTTGCCTACAGGCAACTTTACATAGTGCAAAGAGCATTTTCTTGGGTTCAAATCTTGGCTCAAACACTTTGGAGCTATGTGACCTGGGGCACTTCCTTTAACCTCTTTCTGAGGTAGTTTTAGTTTCCATCACCTGCAAAAGAATAGCAACACCCACACTGCAGAGATCTGGGAAGCTTTGAAGATGGTCCTTTAAACCTGACACAAGAGGTACTAGGAAGACACAAGAAGCATCTGCTTCTTCTCGAGCCAAGGCAAGGGGAGCACGTGGTGTGGGTTGCGTTGTGTTCCCCCAAAAGTTCTGTCGAAGTCCTAACCCCAGGTTACCCGTGAATATGACTTCACTTGGAAACTGGGTGTACTGCAGATGTAAAAGTGAAGATGAGGTCATATTATAGGAGGGTGGGCCCTTGATCCAATATGATAGGTATCCTTATAATAAGAGAAGAGACACACAGAAGGAAGATAGCCATGTGAAGACACAGACTCATAGGGAAAACACCACGTGATGACAGAGGCAGAGACTGCAATGGTGTAGCTATAAGCCAAGGAATGCCAAGGCCACCTCTAGAAGGAAGGTGAGTCTCCGAAGGAACATGGTCCTGTCAACCCTTGGATTTTGGACTTCTAGCCTCCAGAACCATGAGAGAAGACATTAATTTTATTTTAAGTCACCAGCCTGTGGTACTTTGTTCCAGCAGTGCTGGGAAACTAGTACACCATGAGTCTATCCTTGGCCTGGGAGGAAGTGGCCAAGCACTTGGGCCAGGTCCACAGGGAAGCAACCGACTAGAACAGGAGGGTTTCCTGGCTAATGTCAGAATGTCTCGCTGAAATAACCAGACACCAAGGTTTCCTCAAAGTGAAGTAAAAAAAAAGAATCGTTTTACATGAAAGTGGTTATTTCATGAGCTATGCTTTAGTGGATGGAATGGAATAAAAGCAATGCAGGAGGACAGCATCCCAGGGCTGGAACCTTAAGAGCTCCTTGGGGAGATACCATTCTTCTCTTTGGGTGGTGACGGCAGAAACCACGTTGGGGAGCCTTATGCTTTGGGGACAGTAGAGAGTCACTCACAGTTAACTCCAAGGACCACAGGATCTTTGAAAAGGTCAAGTAGCATGGGGGATTAAGGGTCCTCTTACACGCAATTTTAGTCATGGTTGTCTATAGAACTCTTAACTTCCTAGCTTCCTATAAATTTACTTTTCTTCCCAATTCAAAAAAATTTCCCTTGGAATAAGGTATTTATGGCATGAAAATACAGACTGATGTCGGCACAGTTGTTTGCCTGCGATCTCCTGAGCTAAGGACTAGTTTTAAAATCTGAAATCCAGTGTAACTGGCTTCTTTAAAATTCCAGCTGTTTCCACCACCTTAATGCCTGGACCTGTTACCTCCCTTCCCATGAGGGGAAGAGATGGCGTTAGAAAATGCATTAGGTTCTCATCTATTGAAGAACAAACTGGCCAGCATGTGAGCAAAGTCCTAGACTTCTCAGCAGGAGCCCCAGGTACTGGGAGGAAGAGGAGCGATCAGATGAAGGGCCACCTCCGCTAAGCGCTTTGACTTCACAGAAATCTGGGCACAATTTAGAGTCGGGCACCATCTTTTTGCAAAAACAAAACCCCAAACAACAAAAAATCCTCCTGTACAGAAAGAGAAAATGATTGTGAACACAGATATTATGTTACAGGTTCTAACAACAACAAAAAAAAGAATGATGCAAGACACCAAGACGGACACAGACAGGTGCGAACATTTTACCTGCCTATCTTCCCAGACTTCGAATCACTTTAGGGAAAAAAGGGAACTCTGGTAACTGCTCGTGAAGAAAAGTGGGGTTGCGGGAATTCCCTGGCGGTCCAGTGGTTAAGACTTGGTGCTTTCACAGCTGAGGGTGCGGGTTCAATCCCTGGTCAGGGAACTAAGATCCCGAAAGCTGAGTAGCTCGGCCAAAAAAAAAAAAAAAAAAAAGAAAGAAAAAGAAAAGTGGGGCTGGGGGTGGGAACTGGGGAGGAATGACCCCCAAGCCACCCTACCGAACACTTCCTGGTGACTCTGGGTCTGTAAAAGGCAGTGAGGGACTGAAGGGATTTATTACCTTCTGTGTTGCACCTGATTGCAAGAGGTTTTATTACCATGAAATACAGGTCATCTAACTTTCCAGAGAGGAAAGAAGGAAATAAATCCTGCCTGGAGCAGGGATGGAGAAGATATTCTAGGGTTTAAGGAAAAACACCAAGATTTTCCTTTTTGTACAAGCCATCTATTTTCCGAGCGTGATGAAGCCACCCTCTCGGCAGAGCCAGTGGCTCAAACCACTGGCCGCAGCTTTGCAGTTGCTTAGTTGTGCGTTCCTTTCACTGACCTGACATTTAAACATCACAAAATAAAGACCTCTGCTTGCACGCCTGTGAGCTTTTCAAAAATATGAGGAGACTACAAGGCAAAGCAGAAATACGTTTTGGTGAGAACCATGAACGCGGTGGCTGACAGGGATTGGTCCCCACATCCTTGTCCCCTCGAATCCAGCCTGGCCTGCAAAAAAAGGGGTGAAAGATCTCAGATCTCTCTGCCATGGAAGGTTTGGAATTCAGACGAATTCAGAACGCTGACCCCAGGAGAAGCTTGCGTGTAGGAGTCTTGTTTTATACGAGTGGCTTCCACTGCAGAAAACTTGTAGCATCCCTATTGACACAATCTGACGCAGGGTTTCGACAGCATGAGGGGGCTTCCGATTTATTCCCTTTCCGAGGATTCAATCCCACCCCTGTGCCTTGCAACCGGGAATCATTTCCATAAAAACATGAGTGATGGTGCCTGGCTTCAGATCCACTGTGTCCCCCTGGGGCCTGAATCTGCTCCAGGACAGGCTGCCTGCCCGGGTGAGAGCTGAGGGGTAGGGGCCTTGGGAGAAGTTGGGTCCGAGCCCATCTGGTGGGATCCCATCTCTGAACGTGACAGTACACTGGTGGGGGGGGGCGGTTAGCCAAGTCCCCCATTGGTGTTCTCTTCTTTCCTTGATTTGGTGAGAGAAACCAGTCCGGAACTCTGCCACCTTTGGTGGGAAAAGGAATCAGTTGTCTTCTTTGATGTCAACGTAAAACCTCTGCAATTGAATGAGGTTAAAAAAAAATAAAAAAAAGATGATCCTAGGAGAGCCGGAGGGTTGATGGCTACGTGTTTCCAAGGAGGTTAAAAGGAAAGCAAGGTGGTGGGCAGAGCTTGCCGAGGGGCTACGGCTGGCAAACAGCAGGCCTGGAGAGAGAGGATGAGGGGGAGTTCAGGGCCATCTATCAGATCAGGAGTCATACAATTCAAGAGAATAAGAGCCTATAATGGAGTAGCTGGGAAGCCTGAGAACTTGGTTCCACTTGAAAAGTAGGAACAAGGTCTCTTGGTTTTCTTAGGATTTCTTAGTGTTTCTGGATTCAATATAGAAAAAAAAAAAAAAAGAAAGAAAAAAAGAAAAGAATCGTGAAGCTTCTTGATGCCATGGCACAATCTACTCTTGAATACAAGAGAGACGTGTGCCCAAGAAGAGGAAGTGCTACAGCGGCAATTACTTATTGTATAAAGAAAATAGAGAGAGGAAAATTTCTGAGGAAAATCCCTCAGAAATGCTGCTATGACATGCAGGCGGCTATTTTCTGGTAATCACTCTGCTGTAATGTATGAACAGTACATGGAAATAATGTTAGAATAATTTACTATTGCTTGCGAACAATAAATTAACAAGGTTGCTTGCTAGTTTGCGTTTTCTTCTAATAAAAAAACCCCATGAGGGTCACAGGCAAGGTAGCTGTAATACAAACAGTGCCGGATACAGGCATTTTCATTGCCAGGAAACAGGAGAGGATGTGATGCCCTAACACGTGTGCCAAGATGGCAGAAGACATTTTCAGTTCACAAAGCGACCTCCACGTTGCTTCAGACAGGGCTTCTCCCTAGCCAACGTCACTGACACATGACAGGGGGACGACCTGAGATCTCCTCTTTTCCGGGCCCAGGGAACACATCTGTCTTCGGGGAACTGAAGAGTCTTTTGTTTTTGAGAATAAGATGGGGAAATCCCGTAAGACTTTGACTGATGGAAGTTGGGTGCCTAATGAGGGTTCGAAACTAGCCATACTTGAAGGCTGGGCGTCTGAGGAGATGGAATTCTGCTATGACCTGGCAAATCACTTCATTTCTCTGGTCTCAAGTTTCTAAGGAGGCAGAATTAGATGAATGATTTTCATACTTTGCACTGGGAAGCTCTTTCTTCAAATAAATCTTAAGTGGGAACACGAGATGCAAGTATGTAAAACAGTGCCGTGGCGGCGGGGGGAGGTGAGGCAGCTGGAACAAAGCTACCTTGGACCCTGCTGGCTTCCTAGGGACCCCTGGGGTCTGAGCCTTGAGGACAGGACAAAACCACCCGGCCAAGTATTTCCTAGTCTTGTATAATCCTCTTACATTGGGAAGAGAAGGAAAGGGAAGGGTATAGGGTCAGATAAGCAGATAAAGAAGCCCTCTCCCCCTCTTCCCATATAGAGGCCCCACTGCTACACTGAGTAAACAAGAGAGAAAAAAGAACATTCACTGCTCCTGTCTTCATTGTCTGCTGACTCCATTTCATTTGGATTCAGCTGCTGGCAGGATCACGGGTGAGTCTGCAGGAAGCTTGAGAGCCCAGGAGAGACTGATGGAGACCCTGGTCCTGGCCAGCTGGTCTCCTCTGAATGCTGGGAGGCCTGGGTGGCTGTGGGTGACCAGTGGGTCCCTGCTATTATCACTCCAGTTTTGGTGAGCAGGACTTGAATTCCTAATGGCAATAGCCCCACAGCATTTAGTACATCTCTGGTTGGTACCAGAGTCCTAACTGGGAAGGAGGGAGGGAGAGAGGGAAGGAGGGAGAAAGAGAAGGAGGGAGGGAAGGAAGGAAGTGAGAGAAGGGAGGGAGGAAGGGAAAGTTCCCATGTTGTCCGACATTATATGCAGTGCAGCTTGGGCCAAATCATATAGTGTATCCTCCTCCTCCCTCTAAGATCTCTTACATGATAAAAATCCAGGTTATAGGGAACATCAGCAGAGAAAAAAGTGGCCCACCGGCAGCTGAGCGGATTATTCAGGAGGCAAGGGACCTGGCCTCTCGCGCAGGAGCCAGCAGGGGCAGGAAAAGAAGCACAGCTGGGGAGTCAGGTCAGGGCTGGATCTTTTGAATCTTTTGGATCCTGGCTCTGCAATTTACTCCCCGAGGCCACGTTACCAGCCTGCTGACTGTCAGTGAAGAGGGGCATAATAATACCTGGAGTTGTTTTAAAGCTAAAAAAAAGGCAAGTGAAGTGCCCTGTACCAAGATGACCCCCAACAAACATCTATTTCCTCTCCCTGCCAGTTGCCTACTGGTGACCAAGGCTCACGGGCTGACTGAATACGAGCCTCCGGGAAACCGTCAGCAGTCGTCCAGGGGAGAAACTCTCCCTTTGCTTTGCTCCCAGAGCCAGCGTAGGACAGGATGGCCTCTCTGGATCGGTGTGTTCTGGTTCAGAGCAGAGTCAAGGAACGTGGCGGCTAGGAAAGAGCCTCAGAAATCAGCGCTTTCCACTCCCTCCCTTGCCATCCAACGAAACGGACTCTCTGCAAGCAGCAGAGCTAGGATTAGAGCCCAGGCCCTAATCTCCAGCAGGTACTCTGGGTCCTAGGAGTGCCTGGAAGGGCAGTGTGGGTAGAAAGTGTGAGCTCAGGGGGCCCCCTGCTGCACCGCTTGTGAGCAGGGTGACCTTGGGAAAGGGGGGAGACTCTCTGAGCCTCAGTTTCCTCATCTGCCATTGGCACCACACTTAGTTCTCATGACGCTCGTTAGGATTGAGAGATCATGTGCTAAAGGTGCCTCCACAGGGCCTGGCCTGGAGCAGGCATCCACAAACAGTCAAAGGAGGCTTTAGTTACAATAGCTACACATTGATGAGTACATATACCACGTGCCAGGGGAATGCAGGGAAGAACAAGGTGCTCTCTACCTTGGAGTTGCTCCTAAGAAGATAAACTTCTGATCTGCTTCTCCCGGTTCAAGAATGTAAGTGAGGAAGGCAGAGAAGATGAGTGGCCTGGGCCCCCCACGTTCAGGCAGTCCGGTGGTGCCAGAGCCAGGGTACAGGGGTGGGAACCTCGCTGGCACTCCCAGGCGCCGCGCGACCTCGCACAAATCCACTCATCTCCAGCGCTACTGATTCATTTCTGCAGAGGGAGTGCCAGGGTGCAGTGCATAGGGTGGGGGAAAGGTAAACTGGTGATGTCTAAGGCTTTCTAAGCTCTGAATTCTATGATCAATGGTCCCAAATCGGCACCAATAAATCCCGCTGTGACTTGGTTCTGTCGTTTCCCTTGACTGACTTAAGATTCAATACAGAAGTTTCCAGCTAATTAAGAGGTCCAGTTGGCCACTTTGTGGTCGAGGATGGCTGGGCAGGAAGGCGCGAGAGACCTGACTGTCCTTTGCTTGTCTGGTAAGACATGGCAACAGGAAGGACACAGCTCCACGGGAGCACGTCTGACTCTGGTTTAGGGGATGACATGGCGACACGTGAGCTCACCACGGACAATAATTTACAGCAAACTTCCTCGGACCAGGCCTGGACTCCTTTCTGTGCTTCGTATTTTCCTTTTGTGAAATGGGAACCACCTTGGCACAGGGTAGGCTGTGATTATTCCTTTGAGTGTTATCTGCCCAGGATAAGACGCAGGGCAGGTCTTTTCTGAGGAGGCCCGGGTTCTTCCTCTCTCTTTCTTGTTCCTACACAGGATTCATTTAAAGTCCCGAGGCGCTTCTGCGTGAAGGCAGGGCTCCTGGAGAGAGATCCCTGCCGGCGCCTTTGCCTCCGGGAGCCTCTTGTACCAGAAATGAGTTTTGACCAGGGAACAAAGCACACTGAAAAGGCCGCTCAGGAGCTGGGAACCCACCCCGTCCAAACTGGCTTTGAGTTTTGATCCCAAATTGGAACCTTTCAAGTAATTTCACATTTGACCAAACAGGATTTTTCAGTTTCTTATTTTTCCTTCTTTTCTTATATAAGGATGCAGACCTAAAAGGACCCCTGGGCACTCTTAGGTTCTTAGGAAATCTCGCTGCTGCCTTTCCTTGTAACTGCATCTGAAACTGATTAAGCTTCCATCTCTGACCTCGTGAGCGGTGAAATGGATGGGAAGGGGCGGGGGAGTGGGGTGGGGTGGGGGCTGGGAATTACTTTGGGCATTCTGAGTGTGGGGACTGATTGGATTTAAAAACAAAACGTCTTGGATATTCAGCTTCTAATGAGGTCAGGTTTGCTTGTTCCTGGGAGAAATGCCAGCCATGAAGCTGAGAAAGTCTGTTGAAAGGTCAGCACTGGGGAAGCCCCCGCCTAAGTCATGGCAAATGAAACCGTAGGCCCCTACGGTTCCTGGAGCGATTTATTTCTCTGTTTGGGCTAAGCAAACACACAAGCACAACAAACTCTCCTGGGCCCCGGGGTCCACGCTCATGGTCCTCCTGGGAAGCCCGTGTTCCCGCTGCCTTTGGAGTGGAGCCCAGGCACCATCTGGCAGACAATCCAACACAGCAAAAAGGGGCTCACCCTCCCCAGTTCCTTCAAAACCATAGAGACCCCCTTGGGAACCCTTCCAGGCGGCCTCAGAGTAGGTAACAATCTTCTCTACCACCAAAGGCCCTGGAAACTTAGAAATGGAATTTTCGGAACTGAGCCCCACCTGTGTAGAGTGAACTTTCAGGAACTACACATGGGATGGGTGAGCCCAGCGGGCAGAGACCTCATGTCACTAGTTTGCCTCTGTATCCTCTGTGCCTCGCAAAATACTTGGCATACGAACATAAAAATTTTTACTGAACGCATACATGAATCTCACAGGCATTTATTTAAAATAGCATATACCGGGCTTCCCTGGTGGCGCAGTGGTTGAGAGTCCGCCTGCCGATGCAGGGGACGCGGGTTCGTGCCCCGGTCCGGGAGGATCCCACATGCCGCGGAGCGGCTGTGCCCGTGAGCCGTGGCCGCTGAGCCTGCGCGTCCGGAGCCTGTGCTCCGCAACGGGAGAGGCCACAACAGTGAGAGGCCCGCGTACGGCAAAAAAAAAAAAAAAAAAAAAAAAAATAGCATATACCGCTGATTTGGGTTTCTTTCTTTTCAAACTCTAATCTCACTAAATGTTTGACTGGTCCTTTCTAGATCTGATCCCATCTTTTTCCCCAGAGGCTATCGAAAGAAGGACTTTTGGTTAGAGGATCCAGCCCTCTAATTTAATGGTTGGGAAACAGAGGAATCTTTAAGTGGGGAGGTCACAACCAGGGACTAAAAACTCCAAGTTTGGGCATCAACCATCTGTCCTCCCAGCCCTTGCTACCTGCCTCAAAGATGCAGTCATGTGAACTCTGCTGTCGTTAACCTGCTCCCAGGAATTCCTGTCAACAGATACCCAGCACCCGTGTTACTACTTCCCGGACATTTGAAAACTTGAATGTGAACGGAGTGTTCCGATACCGAAGGCTTTTGGATGGTTCTTCCCCATGCAGACAAAGAGCACTTTTCTGCAGCCACCTGTAGCCAGCATCCCTTGCAGCCCTAACATCAGAGTGTCTATGGGATTCTGGGGAGTTAGTACCACTTCCTAGACATGTGTCTTTGCAGCCTTGCCTGTAACGTCTGTTGCATGCTTGGTTCGTTTGCTTATTTTTATGCCCCTCGATATCCTCCTATACTCCACCTTCAAACCATTGGGCCGGCACCCCTCACACACACTAAGGCATGTTGCCTTGGCTACTGAGCTCTACAGAGCTTCAAAATGCACAGTCCTTACAAATGAGTAAGATGTTTAGACTCTTTCTCTTTTCCCAGAGCCCAAGCAGAGACAAAAAAACACACTTCTGTTTGGCCTTCAGGGAAAAGAAACAAAAACTCATAGATCCCCAGACAGAAATTTTCATTTTACAATTGCGATACCACCGACCAGAACTTTCCTTTCACTCTTTCCAAATGTAGGGGGTATAGCTCAGGGGTAGAGCATTTGACTGCAAATGCAGAAGCACGCACGCGCCCTTTGGTTAAGGTAGCTGTGGGCATACGCGGTGCAGTCTGTGATGACGCTAGTCTCTGGGTAACGGGATTTATCATCTTGTTCTCTCCATTAGACTGTAAGGTCTTCAAAGTAAAGGATGATGTCCTTTTCTTTCTCTGTAATTCCCCAGAGCCCAATTCGGTGTCGCTCTGTGCCTACCAGCTGTCCAATAAACACGGCTGACGATGTAAACAGAGTTCTTAGCACTTACAAATGAGAAAATGCCCGCATTCACCGTCAAAGGTTTTTGTTTTTTTAAAAAAAGATTTCTTGGATTCAATGCGTGTGTGTGTGTGTGTGTGTGTGTGTGTGTGTGTGTGTGTATGAAAGAGAGAGAAATGAAAGCCTCAGAGATGAAGACGACGTGAGAATGGAAAACATGAAGACACATAGAGATAAAGAAAAGCACGCAGACCCACAGCGAGAAAGACCAGCACGTAGAAACCCATGGGGCTCCTTCCAGGCTCAAATTTATATATTTATGTATTTTAAAATGACGTAGCCAACACTGTGGTCCAAGATTTTGTGATTTCAGGTGTTTTACCCCACACAACCCGGCTGTGGGAAAACAGACAGAAGACGGGTGTCATACCACTCAATAAGCCAGGTGCCACAGCCCCAGGCCTTTGAAACACGTCACCCACACCTTCCTACTGGGCCTGGGAATTCTTGCCACCTTTGGTGAGGCTGCCAGAGTTTCTCCTTCCAAATTATAAAGTCCTTCATGAAGCCAGGCCTCAGTTATGGGATTGTTGACATTGAGTGTGACAGCTGCCACTCAACGCTGGCACCAGCAAAGCCTGCTCCATGCCACTAGGGAGAGGGGACACCATGTAGTGGGAGAAGCCACGGCCAAGGGTGGCCAGCGTGGACAAGTCACGCCACCCTTCAAGGTGTCAGTCGCCCCGTCTGCGAGAGGAGACACAAGCCCTGCGCAGCCCAGTGGCTGAAGCGAGGCTCTGTTGTAACGGGGTGACTCATGGGCATGTGCGGGGCAGCGGGGAGTGCTCTCTGCCACCCGGCCTCACGGCCCCCTGCAGCTGGGATTTCTACAGGGAGGAGAACTGGACTAGAAGAACAAATCCCTTCCTGTGTGATAACTGTTTTACATTTTTTGACGCTTTGAAAAAAATGGCTATGGGCTTCCCTGGTGGCGCAGTGGTTGACAGTCCGCCTGCCGATGCAGGGGACGCGGGTTCGTGCCCCGGTCCGGGAAGATCCCACATGCCGCGGAGCGGTTGGGCCCGTGAGCCGTGGCCGCTGAGCCTGCGCGTCCGGAGCCTGTGCTCCGCAAACGGGAGAGGCCACAGCAGTGAGAGGCCCGCGTACCGCAAAAAAAAAAAAAAAAAAAAAAAAGGCTATAAAAATATCTAATTGTGAAGAAATCAGAACAAATTAGATAATGCATAATTACATAATGCACCTTAGTGATGAAGCATGAGCTTTCAAGTGGCAAAGACCCTTGTTCGAGTCCCCACTCCCCCACTCACTAACTGTGTGACCTTGGGTGAGTTACTGAATCTTTAGAAACCTGGGCTTGCTCAGCAGTAACATGGGATTAAAAATAGTACTTGTCTGGGACTTCCCTGGTGGTCCAGTGGCTAAGACTCCACGCTCCCAATGCAGGGGGCCCGGGTTGGATCCCTGGTCAGGGAACTAGATCCCACATGCCGCAACTAAGAGTTCGCATGCCACAACTAAAAGAAAAAAGATCCCGTGTGCCGCAACTAAGACCCGGCACAGCCAAATAAACATTAAAAAAAAAACCAGTACTTGTCTCACAAAGGCAACAGGAGGACTAAATGAGATACTCTGTCAAACATTCTGATACATAGTAAGCTCTCAAGATTACTGGCAATCATTATTATTGTTCAGTACTTCCTCCCATTATCTGGTATTCATCTTATACAAACACAGTTAAAAGTATGCAAGTAACCAAAATCTCCTCTGAACAACCAAAACGATGTTGCAATGTAAATGCATAAAAGCCTGGGTATTTCGTTCACGCAGCCATGCCCAGATTCTCATCTAGTGTGACTCTGTGCACAAGTCTAAGAGCAATAATAATGATGGACACTTGGTCGACCACCTACTGTGCACCCGGCACTTCACTAAATGTGTTACATTTGTTATCACACTGGACCCTCGCAGTCCCACAGGTATAATCATCTCTCGCATTCTACAGATGAGGAAGTAGAGGCTGATAGTAGCTAAGTGACTTGCCCCAGGTCAAACTGATTAAGTAGGAGACTCAGGACGTGAACTCAGCCAGTCTGATGCCAACCCATACTCTAATCAATACCCTACGCGCCTCCATGACCATCCTGGTGATCCCATCTCCAGGCTTGTGGCAGGTTAGATAAAAGAGCTCGAGGGGTGGAGGGAACTGAAGTGACAGGTACAGTGACATGTGATGGACTGATGGATTAACAGGGAGACAGGAAAGGGAAGGGGATAAAAAGCTCACAGAGAAAGGCTTCCATGGCACAGCTGTCCAGACCCAGTCATATCAGGGGTCAGAACGCCCTAAAATATATTCAAAGCCCCCAAGAGCGTCACGATTCCACAGCACAGTGCGATAGTTTTCACTCTGCCATCAAGAAGAATCAAATTGTGTGCTCAGGGAGACAGAAGAAAAAATGAGGGGATGGGGGGCCGTGGGTGATATATTAAAGGGGTGGGTAGATTCCCTCAGGACAGTGCATCTACGTTGAATACCCTTTGACAATTTGCATAAATAAGGCACTGCCTTTGAGAAAGATGATACACTATTCAAGTTAGAGTTAAGGAAATACCAACTCCCAGGTGCATCTGGATACTTTTTGTTCGTGGATCCTTACCTTTTATTTTAACCCAGCTTCTATCAAGTCTTGAGACAAAAAACCCTTTAGTCCTCTCTGCCTCTCTCAGTTTAGAATCATGTCTCTGGTGCCTTTAGCCAGGGTAGCATTTAAGGGTCTCACAAACTAACTGTCACGGCTTCCTGTTCATAACCTTAGCTCACTGCCCCTTAAAGTGAGATTTTGTTGTATGCTTATTCACATTATAGTCCCTAAGCTCCAGAAAAACTGCTTTCAAAGTCTCAAAATGAAGCTTAGAATATGACGGCTTGAAAGGTGTTTGAACTGAATTTGAAAAGATTTGAAAATAGCATTTAACATTGATATAATTGTAACATGATACCTTTAACAGGTCCTCTAGTTCTGGTTATCTGAGCAGGGAGAAACCTCCAGGAACCAGAAAAGCCCCCATTCACCAGCAGCCCACACTCACCACGCTGGCCAGCGGTGTCCAGATGGCAGAAAAGCTGTTCCCAGTGGAAACAGAGGGGATACCTTTATCCCTCTAGGCTAGGGTTGCCAGACGTGGCAAATGAAAATACAGGACAGCGAGTTATAGTTGAAGTTCAGATAAGCAAAGAATACTTGTTGACCATGAGTAAGTCCCATCCAATATTTAGGACATGTTCACCTTAAAAAATTATTTGCTGTTTATCTGAGATTCAGATTTAACTGGGTGTCCTGTAGTTTCTCTCTCTCTACTGTGGGCTCTGACCCCCTAGCAGATTTAGGATGGGTGGGAAGTAGGGGCGACCGGGGGTTCCGCTTACCAGCCTAGGAGAAGAGCACCACTGACGGCCCCGGCTGGCATTCTCTCTCCTTCAAGCGCCAGGCTCCCCTCCCTTCCACCCCTTCCTCCTTTCTCTCTAAGGAGGCTCCATGGCCCCAGCCAATCCATGGTCTTCCTTAGGAGACACCTCTGATCGCTCTGGCTGTCACCCCCCATAAACACACCTCCTAACCTGACCTCGTCCCACACTGAGGTGCACGTGTGGAGGCAGACGGTGCTTGTAAGAACTTGTTTGTTTCTACGTTCTACTGTGTCTTGATTTGTTTCCCAAGAAAAGCTCCAGATGGGCTTTGGAGGGGCTCTTGATTGGAGATTTCCTTTCATTTTTTTCTCTCCCCGTATAGACCCCCCTCCCGCCTACTGTATTCAGATGCCAAGAAGTAAATCGGTGTTTGCTCCCTGCGATCATAATTTCAAGACCTGAATTAAAGTGAGGGCTGAGCCAGCATGCCCAGCTTGCCTGGGAGAAGTTTCTATAGACTCTATAGACACTGGCCTGATTCCAGCAGTGGATGCTCTGACCACCTCCCACCCCGACCATTTCATACTACTGATTAGTGGTCTTGAGTGAACCACACTCAAAAATAATCACATATAATTTAACAAAAACAAGGAGGAAAGATCTCTTGGTTTCAGTCTTCCAAGTGTGTGCTTGCAGCAAAACATTTAGAGCCAAGTCATAAAATGAATAGAAATAGGAGGAAACACTGACACAACAATAAAATGAGGGGTGAGATTAATGATGCCATAATACAATCTGTTCTCGTTTGGTGCAGAGAAAATTAATTTTTGAAGACATTTCATTTAACTTTGCAATATTTTGCAGCGTAACCTTTGACCCTTGAAACTTTTCTCTTTCATCCCCTTGAAGCCTGAGAATGGGGGAAGCCAGTTTTATGTCTGGTTGTAAGTATTGCTTCATGGCAGATGATCAGGCCTGCTGCCTCTGCAAGCAATGTGTACTCAGGGAACAGAAGTTATTGCTGACCATAATTGTCAGCTCTTTACCTCCTATTGAAAGAGCCACTTTAATAAGCCAAAATTCAACTTCCAAAAGAATAAGATGTGATACCTTCCAGAGCAAGGCACCGGGGTGGGCTGGACGACCAGATAAGGTTGTGTAAGCACTCAAGATACTCCGACCCCTCGAGTTTGAATCCAGGAAAGCAGTGGTAGGAGATCACAGTTCCCACTGGGAAGGAGGTCTGGAACTCGGAGATGTTCACATAGCCATTAGAAGAGGCGAGCGGTCTCAGGCAGCCTGCGACGTGGGAAAGAAAAAGGGAAGTGTCTCACGTGGTCATCTTTGCTTTGTCACCTGAAAGACAAAGCACTATACGTCTTTCGGTTTCCCCCGCTGTAAACGTGGCATGGCCTCCGAGGACTGCACACTTTGGTCTTAAATGCTCAGACCTCCTTATCTATGTACCTATTCTATTTCTGAAGCAGGTATTTGCTTTTATAGTTGCAAGTGGCATCGAGAGGGTCAGACGAGTAGGGAAGTAGCAACGGGAGGTGGAGCTGAGGATTGGGACACCCCTAGCCAGTGGTTCCAGCCCTGACTGCATGTTAGAACCACCTGAGGAAATTTTTTAATTAATTTATTTTTCATTGAAGTATAGTTGATTCACAATGTTGTGCTAATTTCTTCTGTACAGCAAAGTGAGTCAGTTATACATATATATACATTCTTTTTTATATTCTTTTCCATTATGGTTTATCACAGGATACTGAATATAGTTCCCAGTGTGATACAGTAGGACCTTGTTGTTTATCCCTTCTGTATATAAAAGCTTACATCTGCTAATCCCAACCTCCCACTCCCTCCCTCCCCCCAACCCCTCCCCCTTGGCAACCACAAGTCTGTTTTCTATGTCTGTTTCCGTTTCATAGATAGGTTCATTTGTGTCATATTTTAGATTTCACATATAAGTGATATCATATGGTATTTGTCTTTCTCTGTCTGACTTACTTCATTTAGTATGATCATCTCTAGTTGCATCCATGTTGCTGCAAATGGCATTATTTCGTTCTTTTTTATGGCTGAGTAATATCCATTGTATATATGTACCCCATCTTCCTTATTCGTTCATCTGTTGATGGACATTTAGGTTGTTTCTATGTCTTGGCTATTATAAACAGTGCTGCTGTGAACATTGGGGTGCACGGATCTTTTTGAATTAAAGTTTTGTCCAGATAGATGCATGGGGGGGATTGCTAGGTCATATGTTAATTCTGTTTTTAGTTTTTTGAGGAACCTCCATATTGTTTTTCACAGTGGCCCCACCTACTTGCCTTCCCACCAACAGTGTAGGAGGGTTCCCTTTTCACCTGAGGAAATTTTTTAAAACACCAATGCCCAGACCTGTGCCCACGTAGGTATCCAGCCTGGGCACCCCTATCTTTTTTAAAGCTCCCCACGTAATCTTAAAGTGCCATCAGGGCTGAGAACCCCTGAGGTGCCACAGAGGAAAGAGGGACTATTTCCTGTTTCAGCAGTGGTGGTGGGCAGCTTGAGAAGGTTAGGAGGCAAACTGGGTTCCACGGCAGCAGATAATGGAACAGACACCTGTCTGACGTAGTGCAATGAAAGTTTTGAAAATCCCATTTTGTCTTAGGTGAAATAGGAAAGTAACATGTAACGCAGCGGTTCTCAAACTTGAGAATAACCCAGGGAGGGCTTGTAGGACGGACTGCTGGCCCACACACCCAGAGCTTCTGGTTCAGTGGGTCCGTGTGGAGCTCAAGGATTTGCACTGCTACAGGTTTCCGGGTGCTGTTGCCGTGGCCCCAGGCTTTGAGCAGACGTGCTGTAGCGAGTTTGTGGACCATGCACAGAATTCTGTGTGCCATATGAGTGAGCATGAAGCCTGGATCCCTACTTCTGTACAACAGTAGCTGCCTTTTGTCCTGAAGCCTGTGCAGCCCAGTGGAACATTCCCAGTGGCACAGCAGCCCACTTGGTGTGGCATCTGCTGTGATCAGTGAATTTCTTATTGGCTTCAGCAGCTTCACTGGAGGGAATAATGACCCTGCAGAGCCGGGCTCTTCCCGGGGAGAACTAATTGTGTGTGAAGTAAATAATGGAAAACGGAAAAACCTACTTTCCCTTCCAATCACCAAGCACAAATTATATCACGCAGGCACTGCAGCAGATGACGGAACTCCTCTCTTAAGATGACTTTGTGACACATTACGATACAAGCGTCGAAGAGTTGCGTATTCAGCGAGCTGCTCGGGTCGGCGCCTTAGACTGTGGTGTCTGTGTCTGTATCAGAGCAGACACAGACACCACAGTGAGGGGTGCAGATTGTAGGAGGCATTCACTCTGGGGCCGTCAAGGGTCAACCTGTACTGCTGCATCCTGGTGCCCTGGAGCCCCGCAGACCCCACAGACCCCAAAGATCCCTGCCCGGAACAAGCCACACTCAGGATGGACCAGATCAGAAACGCACGGTGCCCAGCCATCCTTTTGGGAAGTCCCAATGGTCTTAAAGGATTTTTTCTTTTTCGGAGCTGAAAACTGACACTGTTCATGGCAAAAGTGAAATGTGTGAAGGGACTTTGGCAATCAGACATAAACAGGATCAATAATTGAGAAAAAAAAAAAAAGATAAGCAAATCAACACCAACAAGGGAATGTGTTAGAGCCCTGAGCAGGGTTCCAATGTGTGGGCACACGTGACTGTGGCCCTGCCTCCTTCTGGGAAGGAGTGTGGTTCTAAGCTACCCATGTGGATAAACTGCATCCCCTAAGTAAAAAACTAACTCTGACCCACAGGGAGCAGGAAGCGTCAGGACATGGATCTCTAAAACACAAAGTTCTGGGGAAAAAATGGCCTTGGAACGGTTCCCACTTCCGACCCCAAAAGGAGATGAAAGGGGTTGGAACACGTGCAGTCAATCAGAGGAAAGCTATGCCCACTCTTGGTTGGAGGACAGCCTGTCCTAAAAATACAGTAGAAAACTGGCCTCGACTCAATAGTTGAATGTGATTTCTATTTGCACTTCAAGATAATAGAGAGACGGTTCCTCAGGCTGTAGCCCCTGGATCTATAGGTGCAAATAAAAATTACAGGATGAAATGTCACTCGAAGGGCCAATTATATACCCCCTGGGGGCTCGAGAGGTGTCAGGCTGTCTAAAGCAACCCTGCTGTGCCCACGCGGGTGGACGGCAAGGTGCAGGGGCTGGAGGGGGGTACCAGGGTCCAGACCGGGGCATCTCCTCTGTGGGGATCGAGGGCTCTGAGGAGGGCTGAAGGTGGGCTGTGGGCTGTATTGCTGTTTGAAGAAGCACACCTTTCAAGAGCGGCCGGTCAGCTCTTTTGTTGCTGCAAAAAACATCGAAGCGGTGGTATATGACTGAAATTTAGTAAGGGGTGCTAGAGGGGAGGGGCAAGAGGGCACAGACAGAGCAAGAGGCAAGCCTGCACCTGAACTTGTGACAATGACACCCCAAGATGTCTATCACCATAAGGCATTTAAAAAAAATCATTGGGATAAAAAGAACTCCTAAAGAAGCGTACTGTATTTAAGGGATGTAAAAGGAAATTGAAAGGGTGGGAGAACCGAAAGACAAGTGGAAAATATGAGAGCGAGAAGGGGTTGGAGTCTGAAATAATTTTCTTGGCCGTTACTCGGATAGCGCCGCAGGACTGGAACGAATCCATGGTTAATAAAGTTCATTTGGATAAACAGCCCCACCTAAAAGCCGGCTGCTGATTCTGTGGAGAGTCTCTAAGAGTATAAATAAATCATGTGTGTCCTTTAAGAATGTAACACATAACATGCTAAACAACCCAGAAGCTTCTGGGGAGAAATGCAGGAGGGTGAGGACCTGGGCTGCCTCTGTCCTCCTAATCCTGAAGCCTTTGTTTCTTCAAGGGGCCGTGACTCTTAAACTCTCACATAAGGAAATGATTTATTTCCAACTATGGGGTGCACAGAGCAATATCAGAGTCTGCCCGTCATGATTTCCAGGCAGAAAGTTGACATCCGTCTCAACTTCAACATGTCAGTGCTTTTGGTGTAAAGAAGATTGCTAGCCTTCTCCCATTGGATTATGAATTATGCATGGGTTTCTTAGTCCTTTGGTCCAAGTCACGTGTCAAAAAATAAAATCAGAATTAATGGGAACTCGAGGGCTTATTTTCACAAACAGGGGGCCCTCTGTGTCGGCCCAAGCAAATTTAAAAAACGCAAGAGGATAAATATGCATCGTATGGTTTGGATGAAATTTGAATTTGATTATTTTTCTGCTCCTCATGCATTATAAAAAAGGATAACATTATTAAGAGAAAATAGCCTCTGTAAGACTGGCTTTAAATATATTCGCACCACAACCGAAATCAGTATAAATGCTGTTATTTCCATCAAATATACAATAGTTCATCGTTGTGTTCACAGCCCAGTTGCAAGGCTCCTAATTCTGCAACGACTTTTGGTTTCTTAGAATAAAGGAGACATCCAACACACTAAAGAATAAGGTATTTCCCATTTAAACTTTAAAGCTGGGTGTAGAGAGCTGGAGAGAAGCACAGGGAATTGTGGGAAGATTCCAAACACAGAGCTGTGGTGATCAGAGTGCAGTACAGCTGAACCATGGGGTGTGCATGGCTTTGTGTTTCCCCCTGTCATCCTATTAGAGAAACGTGTACACACTCCACAGTCAAGTCTGAAAGAAGAGCTGAGAACCACAGCCTCAGCCCCGTACCTTGACAGATGGGCAGATGGTCCCACGTTCCGTCAGCACGACATAATGCAGCCATGTTGTACAGGTCAGGGTACCGGATCTTGAATCCTTCATGACAAGTGATGATTAATTTATCTCCATGTCTGTACGTCTTGTTATGAATCTCGGCATCTTCAATTTGCGGGATGCGGCAATCTGCAATTGCGTAAAAAGGATACGTTATTTTTGGAATTCGAACAGTTGTGGTTCACAGAAAGCTCTTATTTTCACACCTGGCCTCAACCTACACGGCGATCTGATACATGGTTCCTTATTTATCACTAGACTCAGGTCCCAAGAAAAAGCAACAGGAGCTGCAGAGCCTGCTTCGCAGAGAAATAGGAAGAGGGGTCGAGGTGCCGAGGTCCAGGTCCAAAAGGAACCTTGTTTTCTGCCCGCGACACTTTACCCTCTACAGTTGAGCTTACAAGCAGTTTCGGAAACGAGTGAAGAAAGACCGAAGCTGGGGATTCACCTGAACTATCTAGCTGGTTGCCCACTTGGCTGTGTCTGTGGACCGTGCACTGCACCAAACAGCCTGGCTGGCTGCTCTTGCCTGGTCCTCTGCCTGTGGCGCCGAGGGCCTGGGCCTGATAAGAAAATGTGCTCTGCACAACAGCAGGGGGCCGAGCTGGGGCTGCATTTGCTATTAGCATTTCCCATCCACCTTATCTGTTTTTAAAAAGATAATAAATAGAGCGGCACATACTACTGCCAATATCACAAAAGACTCCGAGAAAGCAACTGTTGCCTTTGAAAAATGGAGTCAGAGAAGAATGCAGGTGGCTGGGAGGGAAAGAGGCGACCGGCATCAGGAGAAGGGTGTTGGGGGGCCAATCATGCAACAAAATGATTCAAAGAGACAATAAAACTAATCAATCGTAACTATCCGCTTCTAACTCTAGCTAGCTCCAGCTTCCCCTGCGGGCCACTCCACTCTGCGCTGGGAAGCTGGGATCCTGCTCCTTCTGGCCTCTCCCCCTCTAAACACCGCCCAACTAATCCCGTCTAATTTTTTTTTTAAATGTATATCGGAGTAGAGTTGATTAACAATGTTGTTGTGTTCGTTTCAGGTGTACAGCAAAGTGATTCAGTGATACGTATATATGTATCTTTTCAAATTCTTTTCCCATGTAGATTATTACAGAATGTTGAACCGAGTTCCCTGTGCTCTACAGTAGGTCTCTGTTGGTTATTCACCCTAAATACAGCAGTGTGTACATGTCAGTCTCATCCGGTTTAAGTCACTTTGTTCACCATGTGTCTCTCTTCATCTCCTGTTTTAAAGTCTCTGATGTTACATGCATATATGCTTGCAAGCATGAGCTATTTATTTATTTCTTCCTTTAGAGTTAGGTAGATGAGTTATGTTTCCAGTTTGCTGCTTCTTAGTTTTTTGAAGGCAAAATTTAAAAACAGCACTTTGATGATCATAGAAGCTTCCTTCAGAAATTTCTCAGTGCGTTTCTCAGCCACTCCCCAAAGCCTATTGAATCCAGAATAGGTTGGAATAGTATTAATAGGAAGTCTGGCCTTCAAGTTCCTCTAAGTTTTGAACGGTTAGCTCTGGGGTGATGAGCCTTGGGAACCCTGATGCAGGTGGCTGGCTTGAGGATACCTCTGGGAGCTGGGAACTTGGGTAGCTTCCAAAAGAGCATGTCCCAGGAGCTCTGATGTGGGGTTGAGGCTGGGTTTACTGGCAGCAATCTGACAACAACGGACCCCAGAAAACAGAATGTTAGTGACGGGAAAGCCTCGGGCAGAAGAGGCCTCCCAGGCAGAGGAGGGCCCTGGCAGCTGAGAGCGCAGGGGTGGTGGCCATCCACCATCTCCTATGAGTCCTCCGGAGGCAAACGCTTGCGAGCCCGGCTCTGCCTTGATCTCAGCCCTCGTTCCCACCATTAGCTTGAGAGCAGCGACTGTGTCGCCACTTCCTCTGACATTCCCTCCGTGCCTCCAGACCTTTGTACACACCTGGCAAAGAAAGGCTGAGGGAAGCCATGTGGACCTTTGCCCGAGAATGCTGTGCGCCTGCAGCCCCCTCGAGAGGCTGATTAACAGGCTTTCGGGGCAGTCCTGGCAGCTAAGCCTTCCCCTGAGGAAACCCATCATCAGCTCTTCCCTTTGCCTGTGGATTTCAACAGAGAGAGTCTTGGCTGGAGAACTGGGTTCTGGTTTCAATCTTACTTCTCATTTTTGTGTCTCAGGCTACAGAAAGAGGTTTTCTAACTGTTCATGTTTAACCAATAGTTTTTCTGCAAGAATAGCTGTATTCCTCCCAAATCAATCCCAGAATAATGATGACGAGAGTCACAGATAATTGACAGCTCTCTGCACACCGCTGCTGCCTTCTTCTTAATGGAAAATGTGAATTACATTTTTTTCAATATTGCTATGCAGAAATTATTCACAGCAAATAAAAACACATTTGTCAAGGCATCCGTCTGTAAAATCTGGGCTGTAAATAGATCCTGTGGTAGTAATTTATATGACTAACAGTTATTTTCATGGTTGACTTAAAACTTATTCAAGAATTAACCAGTGTGTACACTCAGGAGGTGGCCAACTAGTAGCAGTAAACTCAATGGACAGAACTGGCCATTTGGACACGGTGACATATGGACACCGGCTGACCAGGAGTGGATGCACCCAAGCCTTGTTTTCAAGACTGGCTTCTCTGCATAGTGGTCTATAGTATAGAATGCTTTGAACCGCTAATTAGAATGTCACGTTTCCATAGGAAGGAGGCGCGGACTATAGGTTCAAAGTGAATTCACAGCCTCCCAAATGCCAGTAATTATGTACTCTACTCAAAGAAGAGTCAGCATAGAGAGTGACATAGGGCCAATTTACTATGTGAGTGGAACCCCCTCTCCACTGGGGAGTCAAAAGTTGGAGTTCAAACTCCACCAAGGTAGAGAGGCCAGAAGCGGCCATGCCCTACGCGTAAGCACAAAACTCAAACAGACCAGCTCTAACAAAGCCTAACCTAAACCTTGACAGGAGAAAATACCATCCAGAGCCTTTCTAATTATTTTTTATCCAGAATGTCTGGCACCTAATCCCCCCAACTGAAGGAGGGTGAAGTAGAAAGAAGGCTTTGGAATAAATACATGTCCTAACCAGTTATCGGTAGCAGTCAACAACTCTGGACCTTATTTCTCTGGAAAGAAATAAACCAGGATCTTCAGTCTCTGAAAAGAAACATGCAGTCTTCATCAATTCTAAAGTTTCATATAGAAATAACATGATTTTTTATAGCACAAATGCATCCAGCTGACACAAAGAATTTGTAAAAACTGCTTCAAAAATAGTTACCAAAGAAATATACCTATGAAAAAAGGTCTATCAATAACTGATTCTGTCAAGTAGAATCAGGTCAACAGTCAAAACTTTTGTCTACAGGGTATCAATGGGCACTTTGGAGATAAATTTGAGGGATATCAAAAGCTTCCATTCCAGAAATCATTTTTCACCAGCCTATCACTATCATTATTTTTGTATCTTGCTACTAGTAACAATGAGGTTTTAATATGATAAATAAATAACAGAGTGGATAAAAGGCCCTAAGTCAGTACTACACATGTATACCTACGTACAAATCAATTGATCAGATTTAGTTGCAGAGAGCAGAGTCCTAAAGGATAGAGCAGGAAAGAGAAAGAGGAATTTTTTTTTAAATTTTTATTTATTTATGGCTGTGTTGGGTCTTCGTTTCTGTGCGAGGGCTTTCTCTAGTTGCGGCAAGTGGGGGCCACTCTTCATCGCGGTGCGTGGGCCTCTCACTATCGCGGCCTCTCTTGTTGCGGAGCACAGGCTCCAGACGCGCAGGCTCAGTAATTGTGGCTCACGGGCCCAGTTACTCCACGGCATGTGGGAACTTCCCAGACCAGGGCTCGAACCCGTGTCCCCTGCATTGGCAGGCAGACTCCCAACCACTGCGCCACCAGGGAAGCCCCGAGAAAGAGGAATTTTAAAGAATATGTGCCATGTGTTAGATTGACTTCTCTTTTAATTAATTAATTTTAATAAATTTATTATTTTATTTGTTTATTTTTGGCTGCACTGGGTCTTCATTGCTGCGCACGGGCTTTCTCTAGTTGCGGCGAGCGGGGGCTACTCTTTGTTGCAGTGCGCAGGCTTCTCATTGCAGTGGCTTCTCTTGTTGCGGAGCACGGGCTCTAGGCACGTGGGCTTCAGTAGCTGTGGCACACGGGCTCAGTAGTTGTGGCACACACGCTTAGAGAGCAGGCTCAGTAGTTGTGGCACACGGGCTTAGCTGCTCCGCAGCATGTGGTATCTTCCCAGACCAGGACTCGAACCCGCGTCCCCTGCATCGGCAGGCGGATTCTTAACCACTGCGCCACCAGGGACGTCCCAGATTTGTTTCCCTTTAAAATGTTAGTTATACATTAAAACAAATCTGATTCCTTAAAAATGCTATGTTTCAACATCAATATGCCCCCCAAAGTGTTCCTAGGAACATGAACACATGATACACACTCAGATTCACAATTCATATTAGCGTATTAAAGGCTCTGAAAGCCTTGCTATAAAGAATTCTACTGGATCTTGTTTAAGCCAGCACTTGTAAAGCTTATTATTCATCCATCAGTTCATTCATTCATTGAGTTATTGAGTACTTATTCTAGGCCCAGTACATTCTAGGTGCTGGGGATAGAGAAAAAGTCAAGTATCTTACTCTTATGGCATTTGCAATGAGGGAGACTGCTAACAGGCAAATTATCAGGCAAGTGAGCTAGAAAATAACAGGCAATGATCACTGCTATGATGAACACATAACAAGGTAATAGGATAGGAACTGACTTGGGCACTCCTTTAATTTGTGTAGACAGGCAAGGTGCCTCTGAGGAAATGACTTTTATTAAGCTAAGACCTAATGACAAGAAGAATCCAATCATGTGTGGACCAGGAAGAAGTTTCAGCCAGAGGGAACAGCTACTACACAGGCCAGGAAAGACCTCAGTGTCCTTAGAAACACAAAAGATCAGGGACTTCCCTGGCAGTGCAGTGGTTAAGACTCCATGCTTCCAATGCAGGGGGTACGGGTTTGATCCCTGGTCGGGGAAATAGGATCCCACATGCTGCACAGCATGGCCAAAAAAAAAAAAGGCTAATTTCATGTTAAAAAAAAAAAAAAAGAAAATCAGTGTGCCTGTAGTAAGCAAGAGGGAGATGGAAAGTCAGATCATGCAGGGCCTTGTAGATGAGGACAGGGGATTTGGTTTTATTTTAGTGTGGCGGGAGCTCCTGGAGCTTCTAATGCATGGGCCATGACATGCTCTGTATCATGTGGGTACATGCAGTAAAGGGCTGGCCTTGCCAAAGGGAGTTCTGGCCTTTGCCCTCAGCTCCTGGGAAGTAACCTCTAAGTCCTTGGATTGTTCTACCTGAGATGAGTATCTTTGTTTATCTGGAGCTTAGCATAGACCAGACAGTCTATGCTAACAATGTGACTTAGGCCAGGGAACGTTGGTCCCTACAGTTGATCAGCTCTACTTTCGGAAGAACTGGAGACACATAAGTGGCCAACTATGCCTACATGACCAAGCCCCAGTAAAGATGCTGGACACCAAGCCTCAGGTGAGCTTCTCTGGTTGTCAATACTCCGTGTGTTCTGACACACATTGTTGCTGGGAGAACAGGCACTGTGTGTACAGCTCCACTGGGAGAGGGCAACTGAAAGCTCATGCCTGGTGCCTCCTAGACCCTGTGTGCCTCTCCCCTTGGATGATTTTAATCTGTGTCCTTTTTCTGTAATAAACCATAATCATGAGTATCATCAGTCCTTCTGGTGAATTACTGAACCTGAGGATGGCCTTGGGGACTTCCAAACTTGTAGCTGGAACCAGAAGTGATAGTCTTGGGAACCCTTGAACTTGCAGTTGTTTTCAGAGGTGATGGTGGTTTCGGGGGATCCCCAAACCTTGTACAACAAAATCCTTTTTTCACTTAATATCTACTAACATCCTTCAGAGTCACAGTTCTGTATCAGTGCCGTTCCACACCTCTACTATTCTACATAACTACTGTTCCATTCAGTAGTACTCAGAGAACACTGTCCTGACCGCCACAGTTTACTCAGGATCAGGCTGAAGATGCTGAATGGAATCAACTGTGGCTGATGATGTCATCAAAAACAAGCAACATAAGGCAGAGAAAAGTAGAGGCAAGAGTTGGTGCTGTTCAGAAAGGAGACGACTGGAGAGAGTGGATGCTTCACAGAGAAAGAGGCACCACCATGTGGGTAGTTTTGCTTTGGGAGCAAGGCTAGTTCAGGCTGTTTCTTTCTTCTTCATAGGATATTGACTCTTATGAAACCTGAAGAAGCATCAGGACAGGATATTCAAAACGCTGTGGCTCTCAGCTGAATGTTAATGTGGAATTATCATCAGGTCATGCTTAAAACCACCGAGAAAAAGGCATGTGCAACAGAAGTGGATGGAGTAAAGTTATTATAAGTAAGCGTGTTGCTTTTACTTAGTGTTTTTCTTTGACCTACAGATTGGTATATTTTATTTATCTGTGGTTGATGAAGGCAATTATTACCTGTGTTTTGTTATTTAAAGTATTTATTTTTATATTTAACACTTGGATAATAATTCTCTGTGGTTTCTTAGCTGTCCACTCTGAAGGACTAAGAATGTTATATATTTCTTTTAAGCATACATGGAACATTTACAAAAATTGACCATACTTGGGCCATAAAGTCTCAAAACAATTCAACAGACTGAAATTATAGAGCACGTTTCCTGGCCACAGTGGAATTAAAATAGAAATGAGTACAGTCATCCCTCAGTATCCATGGGGCACTGGTTCCAAGTAGGACCTCCCCCTAACCCCATGGATACCAAAATCCACAGATGACTCAAGTCCCTTATACAAATGGAGAAGTATTTGCATACAACCTACACGCACCCTCCTGTATATTTCAAATCATCTCTAGATTACCTATAATCCCTAATACAATGTAAATGATATGTAAATAGTTTCAAATAATAATGTAATAATATAAATGCTAGGTAAATAGTTGCCAGTGTGCAGCAAATTCAAGTTTTGCTTTTTGGAACTTTCTAGAATTTTATTTTGTGTGTGAATATTTTCAAGCTGAGGTTGGTGAATTCTGGTGAAATCTGTGGATACTGAGGGCCAACTGTTTGGAAACTAAGTAAAGCTCCCATACGTTTGGAAATTAAGTAATACCTTTCTAAAATAATCCATGGGTCCAAAAAGAAATAACAATAAAAATAGAAGGTACTTTGAACTGAATAACAATGAAAATACTACATATTAAAATGTATGCTTACAGACAAAACTATGGCTCTAAATTTCCCTTTAACCATAAATGCACATATTAGAAAAAGAGAAATATCTGAAAATTAAGAATGCATACCTTGCAGTTGGTTAGGTCAACTTTGTTAATTTCATTGTTCAAGTTTTCTATACCTAGTAGGTTTGCTTTTTCTTGATTGCTCTATAAATTGCTAAGAGAGGAATGTTTAAAGCTTTCACTGTGTTTATGGACTTGTCCTTAAAGAGCTCTTTTTGTAAAGTCCTATGTCATCAGGCATTTACTTTATTTATTTATTTATCTTTTTAAATTTTTTTGCCACACCACGTGGCATGCAGGATCTTAGTTCCCTGACCAGGGATCAAACCCACGCCCCCTGTAGTGGAGCGGAGAGTCTTAACCACTGGACAACCAGGGAAGTCCCTGTGGACTTGTCCTTAAAGTTCTATTAACTTTTGCTTTATATATATTGAGGTATATTATTAGGAACACACAAATTTAGAAATATTATTAAGTCCCCAAATTAAGAATTCCTCTAGAAAAGTTAGAAAAAGGACAATTGAACCTGAAGAAATTACAAGGAAGTAAATAATAAAGAAAATAGCAAGCATTAATGAAATAGAAAAGAAACATATCTAAGAGAGGATCAACAAACCCAAAAGTTTGCTTTTTGATATCAATAAAATTGGTATATCACTGATGAAACTGATCAAGCAGCAAAGAGGGACCACACACATAACCATAAAAGAATAAAAAAGGGACAGTATTACAAATGCTACATTAAAAACCAAAGATGTCGGACTTCCCTGGTTAACAACCTGCCTGCCAATACAGGGGACACAGGTTCGAGCCCTGGTCTGGGAAGATCCCACATGCTGCAGAGTAACTAAGCCTGTGAGCCACAACTACTGAAGCCCACACGCCTAGAGCAAGTGCTCTGCAACAAGAGGAGCCACCACAATGAGAAGCCCGTCCACCGCAACCAAGAGTAGCCTCCGCTCGCCGCAACTAGAGAAAGCCCATGTGCAGTAACGAAGACCCAAAGCAGCCAAAAAAAAAAAGTTGTTGTAAAAACTTTATATGAAGAAATCAGAAATTTTTGATTGAGTCAAATTCCTAAAACAACAAAAATTGTACAATTTACCAAAAATGACACAAGAAAAAATAGAAAGTGGTTATAATCCCACAAAATATTAAATAAATTAAACTCAAAACTAAAAACCTTCCCACAAAGAAAACTCCAGGTCTAGGTGGCTTCCCTGTGAATTCTACTAAACATTTAAGGAAGAACGAGCATGCGTCTTATACAAACTCTTTCAGAGTTCTAGTCTGTAGGACCAAAACCACTGATTTTATGAGTGCAGAATAATCTTGATTGTAAAACCTGACAAGAATGTTACAAAAAGAAGAAAAATTCACAAAAACAAGACCCATATATATGCTGTCTACAAGAGACCCACTTCAGACCTAGGGACACATTCAGACTGAAAGTGAGGGGATGCAAAAAGATATTCCATGCAAATGGAAATCAACAGAAAGCTGGAGTAGCAATACTCATACCAGATAAAATAGACTTTAAAATAAAGAATGTTACAAGAGACAAGGAAGGACACTACATAATGATCAGGGGATCAATCCAAGAGGAGATACAACAATTATAAATATATATGCGCCCAATATAGGAGCACCTCAATACATAAGGCAACTGCTAACAGCTGTAAAAGAGAAAATCGACAGTAACACAATAATAGTGGGGGACTTTAACATCTCACTTACACCAATGGACAGATCAACCAAAATGAAAATAAATAAGGAAACAGAAACTTTAAATGACACAATAGACCAGATAGATTTAATTAATATTTATAGGATATCCCATCCCAAAACAGCAGATTACACTTTCTTCTCAAGTGTGCATGGAACATTCTCCAGGATAGATCACATCTTGGGTCACAAATCAAGTCTCAGTAAATTTAAGAAAATTGAAATCATATCAAGCATCTTTTCTGACCACAACGCTATGAGATCAGAACTGAATTACAGGGAAAAAAACGCAAAAAACACAAACACATGGAGGCTAAACAATACCTTACTAAATAACCAAGAGATCACTGAAGAA
>NC_041217.1:21912679-21913270 GCF_002837175.3 Physeter macrocephalus
GATAAACCATTAGCCAGACTCATCAAGAAAAAGAGGGAGAGGACTCAAATCAATAAAATAAGAAATGAAAAAGGAGAAGTTACAACAGACACTGCAGAAATACAAAGCAGCCTAAGAGACTACTACAAGCAACTGTATGAAAATAAAATGGACAATCTGGAAGAAATGGACAAATTCTTAGAAAGGTATAACCTTGAAGACTGAATCAGGAAGAAATAGAAAATATGAACAGACCAATCACAAGCACTGAAATTGAAATTGTGATTAAAAATCTTCAAACATGGGCTTCCCTGGTGGCGCAGTGGTTGAGAGTCCGCCTGCCAATGCAGGGGATATGGGTTCGTGCCCGATGAATATAGATGCAAAAATCCTCAACAAAGTACTAGCAAACAGAATCCAACAACACATTAAAAGGATCATACACCATGATCAAGTGGGATTTATCCCAGGGATGCAAGGATTCTTCAACATACGCAAATCAATCACTGTGACACACCATATTAACAAATTGAAGAATAAAAATCATACGATCATCTCAATAGATGTAGAAAAAGCTTTTGACAAAATTCAACACCCATTTATGATAAAAAC
>NC_041217.1:21913442-21913883 GCF_002837175.3 Physeter macrocephalus
AAAAACAGAAACATAGATCAATGGAACAAGATAGAAAGCCCAGAGATAAACCCACGCACCTATGGTCACCTAATCTATGACAAAGGAGGCAAGGATATACAATGGAGAAAAGACAGTCTCTTCAATAAGTGCTGCTGGGACAACTGGACAGCTACGTGTAAAAGAATGAAATTAGAAACTCCCTAACACCATACACAAAAATAAACTCAAAATGGATTAGACACCTAAATATAAGACCGGACACTATAAATCTCTTATAGGAAAACATTGGAAGAACACTCTTTGACATAAATCACAGCAAGATCTTTTTTGATCCACCTCCTAGAGTAATGGAAATAAAAACAAAAATAAACAAGTGGGACCTAATGAAACTTAAAACCTTTTGCACAGCAAAGGAAACCATAAACAAGATGAAAAGACAACCCTCAGAATGGGAGAAAA
>NC_041217.1:21914143-21924289 GCF_002837175.3 Physeter macrocephalus
CCAGCAATCCCACTACTGGGCATATACCCAGTGAAAACCATAATTCAAAAAGACACATGCACCCCAATGTTCATTGCAGCACTATTTACAATAGCCAGGTCATGGAAGCAACCTAAATGCCCATCGACAGACGAATGGATAAAGAAGATGTGGTACATGTATACAATGGAATATTAGTCAGCCATAAAAAGGAACGAAACTGAGTCATTTGTTGAGACGTGGATGGATCTAGAGACTGTCATACAGACAGTACAGTACTTACAGTACTGTCATACTGTAAGTCAGAAAGAGAAAAACAAATATCATATATTAATGCATATATGTGGAACCTAGAAAAATGGTACAGATGAACCGGTTTGCAGGGCAGAAGTTGCGACACAGATGTAGAGAACAAACGTATGGACACCAAGGGGTGAAAGCGGCAGGGGGGTGGTGGTGGTGGTATGATGAATTGGCAGATTGGGATTGACATGTATACACTGATGGGTATAAAATTGATGACTAATAAGAACCTGCTGTATAAAAAAAATATATTATTCAAGTCAATAAAATAAAATAAAATAAAATGAACATATTGTTCAAAAAATAAATATATAAATAAATAAAACAAAAATTCAGGCCAAACCATCGTGTCAAAGTAGATGTTAAATTCATAAATAAGGTATTAGCAGATATAATCCAGCAATAAATTTAAAAGAAAACATATCACAAGAAAGTTGGGTTAATTTCAAGAATGCCAGGTTAGATTAGCATTTGATGATCAAACAGTGTAATTCACTGTATCAACAGAATAAGGGAGAAAAGTATTATTATTTCAATAGATGCAAAAAAGCATTTGATAAAATTCAACATCCATTCATGACATTAGAAAAAAAAAAAACCTCTTAACAAGCTAGAAGTGGAAGGGGACACAATATAACAAAGGTTATCTTTTTAAAAACCTGTAGCAAAAATAAGCATTCCATTTGAGACTGAGAATAAGACAAGGACGCTCACTCTTTCCACTTGTATTCAGCATTGTACTGAAGCTCCTAACAAAAGCAGAAATGCAATAAAAGGAAGCAAAGTATTAGGATCAGAAAGAAAAAAAGAAAAGTTGCATTGACTAATGTCATACATGACACGGTTGTGTGTGTGGTAAAAATAAAAAGAATTTACAGAGATAAATAGTAAAATTAATAAATGAGTTTAGCATCATGAATTTCTATATATCATCAATTAAAAATTGTTTTAATTTATCATCAATAGCATCAAAAATATTTGAATTTCTAGGCATAAACCTAACAAAAGGAATGTAAGACGTTTATACAGAAAACTATAAAATATTATTGAGAAAACTGTTAAAGAGCTAAATAAATGGGAGAATATTCCATGTTCCTATATGAAAACTCAATATCATAAGGGTATTATCTCCCCCAAAATGTATCTATAAATTCAATACAATCAAATTAAAAATTAAAACTTGTTTTTACAATTGATATGTTGATTCTAAAATTTGTATGGGAATGCAAAAGGCCAAGAAGAGTCAGGACAGTCTTGAACAAGTAGAGCAAGGTAGGAAAACTTAGCTTTGTCAGAATTCAACACTTATCATAAAGCTACAGTAATTAAAACAGCATAGTATCGCTACAGAGATAGACAAATAGACCAGACCAGAGAGTTCTGAAATAGGACATCTGTCTTATGACAAAGGCGGCAATACAGAGCAGTGGGTGAAAACAGTGTTTCAAATAAATGGTGCTGAATTATATCACATACACAAATCAAATTCAGGTAGATTATAGATCTAAACATGAAAGTCAAAATAATGAAGTCTGAGAAGATAACATAGGGGAATGTCTTCATGACATAGGAGTAGAGAAACATTTTTTAAACAAGACAAAGAAAGCACCAGCACAAAGAAAAAGAATGGTAGATTTGACCGCATTAAAATTAAGATCTTCTGTTATCAAAAGACACTGATAAGAGAATAATAAAAAAGTAAGCCACATGATGCGAGAAGATAGCACATATAACCAACATAGCGCTTATATTCAGTATACATAAAGAACTCCTAAAAATCATTAAGAAAAAGACAACTCAGTAAATAAATGGGCAACTGAATTGAACAGGCACTTCATAAGAGAGAATAACATGGTGCCCAATAAACATACAAAAAGGTGCTTAACCTCCTACTCACCAAGGAAATGTACAATAAAAGCACAAGCTACCACTACATACCCACCGGTGTCTAAAATACTGACAATACCAAGTGTTGGCAAGGAGCAACAGGGACTCTCATACTCTGCTGTGGGAGTATAAACTGGTACAACCACTTTGGATGATGGCAGTACCTATTAACGCTAAACACTAGTTTGGATATACCTGTGTTTGGATTGGATATGACCAATGCAAATATTGGATTGGTCATATCCAATATCCAAACGCTAATGACCATATCCAATATTGGATATGACCCAGCATATCCAATCTTAGGTGTATATCCAACAGAAATGTGGATATATATATTCACCAAGAGGTGTGTTCAAGAATGTTCACAGCAGCACTATTTGTAACAGGCCCAATTGGAAAGAAACCTAAATTTCCATTACCATCAGAATGTCCAGATTATGGTCTATTCCTATAATAGAACATGATGTAGCAATGCCAATGAACAAACTTCAGCTACATGCAATAATATGCATGAATTTCACAAACATAAAATAAAAAAGTCCAACATAAAATTATACTTACTTTATAATTCCATGTATATAAACTCAAAAATAAGGCAAAAGTAAATTACACTTAAAATAGTACCATGTTTAGGAATGCACACTTCCAGGCTAAGTGATTACCGTGGGACATGACTGCCATGATTCAGGAAAGGGGTTACCTCAGAGAGGGAGGGAGGAGACGGTGATTGGGGGGTGCTTCTGGGGTGCCAGTGACGTTCTATAACTTCACCTGGATAGTGGTGACAAGAGTGTCTGCTTTGTGATAATTTGCAGAATTGTTTGGTTTTGTGTACAGCTCTCTCTCTATGTGATAGTTTATGAATTTTAAAGGTTAAAGCAACAACAACAAAATGAATCCAGAAAGAGGAGTAAGGAAATTCACCGGAAAGGTAGTGATCTTTCCCAACTAAACTGGGAGCTCCTGGGCCTGACAAATAGAGAGTGTTTAGCAGAATTTTGGGAAATGAATGACTAAACATCTTGGGGTGGCATTTAAATTTCCGAAAGTATAAGACCTTAATTATTTTCCAGAAACTTTTTGGAAGGTAATTTGACCTCTTATGTAGATATAGAGGTTGTTGGAGAAACTGGGTTTAGTTCAGAGAGTTTGGCCAACAAATCAGGAGACAAATCGACCTGATTTCTTGCTTTTCTCTTTATAAGCAGAATTTTAACGATTTGATTTTTAAAAAACTTTGAGGTCTCTTCCCACCTTCTGGAAAGTAGCCTTCACTTTCAACAACAAGGAAGTGATAGAAGCATGTGGATGCTAGAGCTGAGCTCACAAGAAAAATAAAAGAAGGCCGTTCAGATGCCATTCTCATGGGCTGCGGACTTAACGTAGGTTGTAACCTACATCTTGATGTTCTGCTTGTGGTGCACCTATGGCAAGAAACGCAAGGTGTGTTTTAAGGCCTGCCAGCATGAGAATCTCCTGGAGGTGCCTGCTAAATTCAGATTCCTGATGCATAAAACCTCTAAGAGGAGGCCTGGAAATGTGCATTTTTAACATGCCCCTTGGGCAATTCCCATGAAGTCAAAGTTGAGAACCACTGCTTGATGGATACACAGGTGACTGACTAGATTGAAGACAGCGGTCCAAATGCAGAGGCTGGCTCACATTTAAGAAGCCCCAGCCCATCCTTAGCAGCTATGTCAGACAAATGCAGTAAAGAACAGAATCTTATCTGAGCAGCTGGGAGGCAGCTCTGCACCCAAGGCCTCTCCCTCCGCTGGCCCGATGTGGGGTTCTGAGGAGACCTGCATTATAACAGGACCTTCAAGATGCAGACTGGGGAGCCACGGTCAGCCCCAAACTGCTCAAGATCGGCATGAGGGAAAATGAACTTCCTCTGGGATGGGTTTGGAAGGATGGGTTGCCCTGTATTTCTCACAAGCAGCCAACCTGATTCTGGCAAGTTTCAGTCACAAGCTTGTGAAGAACTGCTTTCTAGGGAATCTCCATGATGGGCGTGGTGTTCGAGGTTGCTAGCAAGCATTTTGTGACCTTTATACACGATCTGACAAGGATCTGTACACGTGCTGATGTTCTGCGTTTTCGAATAATTCTGCGGCTTAAAGCAACTCCGTACCTCCATGGCCCCTGTACTGAGAGGGCGAACGGCAGCACTCACATGACACGGGAGATGACGGGAAGCAGCTGGTAGAGGCTGCTAGGATTTGGATTTTCCCTCTGCACTTACAGGGGGCTCAGCTGGGCAGGCTTGTGAACCCTTGTCTGAGGCGGTCCGGCTGTCATCTTGCAACAAGGATAAATGATCATTTCTGTCATTTATCTTTGCTGCATCTGCCCCCAGCTGACCTGACCTTATTTCCTCTGGATTTGTTTTTCCTTTCAAGTCAGGACCACATTTAAGTTAAAGGAATCTTTTTAAGAACAAAAACCCAAACTCACACTGAAGCCACAAGGGATGGAGAGTAGGGAAGCAGTGACTTCTGTTACAAGAATCATAAATAGGTAATGACAGTGGTCCTGAAGACAGGGAGAGGCAGTGCTCTTCTCCTTCCCATCTTAGAAGATGGAAAATGAGAAGAGATTATCTTAGGGGAAGACATGGAAATACTTGCCCTTGTGGGCACAGGCTGCTGTTTCTGATAACCCATGTCCAAGGCAACAAGAAAGCAATTTTAGATGGTAGAAGATGCACACGAGAAGAAAAGGGCCCTAAATAAAACATTTTTAAAGCATCCATCTGTTTTGGGAAGTTTCTGGAACTGGGAGACAACTCACCTTAATATAGGAGTAACTGTAAAAAAGAAGTAGGACTACCTTGCTTTTGAAAAGTGCCTGCACCCCACAGTTTCACTGAATAAAGGAGTCACCTGCCATCTTTACTGCCAGCTTTAGCTCGTGAGTCAAGCTGAAGTTTTTAATTAAAAATTTATAATGTAATAATACTACTTAAACTTACATTGCACCTTTTCCCCAGGAAACTCAAAGAACCTTCTTAACATCAAATTACTCATCTTTTATAGCAATCCTGGTCAGGTCTATGGGAGTCAAAATATTTTAGTAAGTACTTAAAAATAACGCTTACTGAGTGAATTCATTTTTTTCCCCCTTGTTGCACTCTGCAAGGAACTGGGGCAGAGAGGGGTTCACACCATGGAGACATAGCAGATTGGGACAGGGACGGGGACAGCTCTCCTGTGCTCAGTTTCTAAACGTTCCCAGGGTAATTTCAGCTACTGCTGCCACCTGTACTTTTTTGTCTCAATTGCCCTCATTGTCTGCGGTGACCTACAGCCACAAGCAGACAATGAGGGCAACTGAGACAAAAAAGTGCAGGTGGCAGCAGTAGCTGAAATTACCCTGGGAACTTTTAGACATACCACGTCTGAGCTCCCATTGCCCAGAGCAACCAAAATAGAATCTCTTGTAGAAAGTTCCAGGCACTGTTGTTCTTTCTAAAAGTTCCCTAGGTGATTCTGACATGCAGCCTGGGTTGCACACCAGCAGGATGGTAGAAAGAGCACTGAACTAGGAGTCAGGATGTGGGTCCTAATCCTGGTTTATTTGCCATGTAACTTGTGTAAGTCACTTAAACTCTACAGGTTTTAGTTTCTTTTCTTCTTCTTATTTTTTTTTTAATGTGGACTTTTTAAAGTCTTTATTGAATTTGTTACAATATTGCTTCTGTTTTTATGTTTTGGTTTTTGGCCACGAGTCATGTTGGATCTTAGCTCCTCGACCAGGGATTGAACTGGGGCCCACGGCAGTGAGAGCGCCAAGTCCTAACCACTGGATCTCCAGGGCATTCCTGGCTTTAGTTTCTTTGTTTATAAAATGACAGCAGTGACATTCTCTGATTCTAAGAATTAATGATCTCCCAGAACCTCTCTTTTACACTAGAGAAAATCATGTTCCCTTCCCCATTGTAAAACAATATCAGACCACATCCCCACATGAGTAGGCCTCAAACTTTTTTGCATAAGAATCTGTCGAGAGTTTTAAAAAAATATGCAGGATCCTTGGCCTCACTCCTGACTTGCTAATGCAGGAGGTGTGAATATGCATTCTTAACAAGTGCTTGATGCAGGGAGTCCTTGGCACACACTTTGGGAACCGGTGCCCTGCATGAATAGGTTCTTACCGGTTTAAGCAAGATGCCACCCCCATGAGGTGCGGGTGTGGGCCCACTGTGATTATGTGTCACTTGCCCCCGCTCCCTTCCCCTGGGAAAAATCAGCTTTGGTCAGGTGAGATGAACATACTGGAAAGCACAGACCTGGATCTGGATACTAGCTCTGCCACTGGGATGCAGGGCTACCTATGAGACCGTGGAAAATTTAGCCTCTCTGAGCCTCCACGTTTCCTGTCTGTGAGGTAGTAGAACCTATTCCACATGGTTTGCTGTAGTAAAGAAGATAATGCATATAAAGCATAGGTACCCAATACATATAACAGATGCCTCCTAGAGAATTCCCTGGCGGTCCAGTGGTTAGGACTCCATGCTTCCACTGCAGGGAACATAGGTTCGATCCCTAGTCAGAGAACTAAGATCCCCCATGCAGTGCAGTGCGGCCATTAAATAAATGAATAAATAAATAAATTAATTAAATAACAGACGCCTCCTAAAACACTGCAGTCTTGCTGAGAAGGGAAAACAGAGGCAATGTGAAGACCAGGAACAGGTATATGGGGGTGTTGGACGGGCCGGGTGCCCAACACCAAGGTAGACTTTGCCGATAATGATGGGGGCGGGGCAGGTTCTGGATTGCTGTCTAGGGATGTTTCTCCTTCAACTGCTGCCTCTCTGAATCCATCTTTGTCAACATCCCCAGAGTGTAGGACCCGGGACAGGCAACTCAATTCACAACGTCCTATGGAAAACTCATTCCCAATTGCTCTGACAACTTTGCTAACTGTGGGCAAAGCAACGATAAAATGTGTACCAAGCTAATCAGAAGGATGGAAGGAAAGGATGCCCACGTGCTTTCCTTGTGTGTGAGTGACGAAAAATGGCTGGAGCCAACTGCACTTGGAACTCAAATGTCAGGAAAATGAGTAAAGGGGAGGCCAGAAAAAAAAATTAGCAACACCTGGAGGAGCTCATTGTAAGTATGTGCGGGCAAAGGCCTACCTGAGGGATGCAAAAGTCTTAACCAGACCGCCTGTCTAAAGGGGGCATCAGGCAGATGGGCTCCACCAGGCCTACAGTCAAGTGATGAAAGAAGACAGGCCAGGAAGCACCACAGGAAACACCTGCCAGTGCGCTGGGGCCTCCCTTGCCCGCCTCATGCATGAGAACCGCCTGCTTAGACCGGCAGGTAATATACATGGTAACATCTAGTGTGCGGAGCTGGTCATCACGTGCACCATGGCTAGCGTGTCATTGGTACCCACATCTCCCTCCTAGCTGGAGGGACCTTTCCCCTGAGAAGCACCAAGAGGCCGGATGAGGTTGCTCTGTGGGTTGTCAGGCAGAGCTCATGGGTCTCAACTCGGCCCCTGGGACTGCAGGTCCAACCAGACCACCCTGCCAGGGGCTACGCTGGTCCCTCTCAAGGCGAGGAAAGCCATCCCAAGGGGGGCTCTCCTTACAGGGGCGGCCCTTTGGGGCTACACCAATGTGCGCTTGAAACAGGCCTTCTGCCTCTTGCTCGGCTCCAAGCACACAGGGAGGACTTCCTGAGAAAGCCATCGGCTCAGCGAGTTGGTTCTCAAACAAGCGGCGCTCAGCAGACCCACCAGCGCTCAGCGGCGTGGTCCTGGGGTTGCTCAGAAGAGCCACCGGGGGTTCAAGCTGGGCTGGAACGTGCTCTGGAAGACTCACACTTGAACAAGCTGTCTGCCTGCGAGACCTGTGGGACTTTAACTTCACCCCAATCCTTTTTATTTGCTTGGTACAGATCTATCTGAACTTCACCAACGTGACCACTGACTATTTGCAGAGCTGCTCAAGAGAGAAGGTGAGGAGAAAAGAGAAAGGTCCCCTCCACCTCATAGAGGAGGGTCTGAGAAGAAGTCCTCCGATATGAAGACGCTTTGCATAAAAATGTACTTCTGCGGTGGCGCTGGTGGAGCCTCTGCCTTCCCGCGTGCATGATCGGGGGGAGGAAACTCAAAGGAGACAAGAAACAGGTGTGTTTCTGTACAAGGGGTACATGGTCTACATCCAAGGATGCTTCATGGGCATCCTGAATCCACCCAGGAGCTGAAGCTCTGGCTAGAGGTGTCTGGCTTTAAACGGTGTCCCAGACACTCTCCCAGAAATGAGAATCCAAAGAAAGGAGGGATTTGGATGCTACAGAACATCATCTCACAGTCTAAGTAAGGCTCTCACCCTACCCAGGAACTAGGCACAATTATTTAGTTAGTTCTCTTTTTTAAAACAAAACCAAAAACTTGTGTCTAGCTAGTATAACCAATGCCATAAGAGCTGAGATGTATTCTGTATCCCAGCTGGACCACGGGATGGTCAAGTAATGAAATACTTCCATTAATATTGATAATAAATAGATTTTGGCGAGGCATAGGCAGATTCTTCTCTGTCCCCCATATGATACTTGTTCATAATATAAGTGGATTTGAATTCATTTTACTTTAGTTTCTATGGAATATTTAATTTTAAAATAAACTACTTCTTCATGGTGTGCAAATCACAGTCTGAATCGCCACAATACTGACCCCGCCCCTTTTAAGGCTATCAGGGTATGGATAGCATCTTTCCATGTCCTGATTTGACATGTATTGCATAAGCGTCAAGTGAATTTTTTTAACACCTTTATTGGAGTATAATTGCTTTACAATGGTGTGTTAGTTTCTGCTTTATAACAAAGTGAATCAGCTATACGTATACATATATCCCCATATCTCCTCCCTCTTGCGTCTCCCTCCCACCCTCCCTATCCCACAGCTCTAGGTGGTCACAAAGCACTGAGCTGATCTCCCTGTGCTTTGCGGCTGCTTCCCACTAGCTATCTATTTTACATGTAATAGTATATATAAGTCCATGCCACTCTCTCACTTCCCAGCTTACCTTTCCCTCCCCTGTGTCCTCAAGACCATTCTCTACATCTGCGTCTTTATTCCTGCCCTGCCCCTAGGTTCTTCATAACCACTTTTTTTTATTGTTTGTAGACTTTTTGATGATGGCCATTCTGACTGGTGTGAGGTGATACCTCATTGTAGTTTTGATTTGCATTTCTCTAATGATTAGTGATGTTGAGCATCCTTTCATGTGTTTGTCGGCAATCTGTATATCTTCTTTGGAGAACTGTCTATTTAGGTCTTCTGCCCATTTTGGACTGGGTTGTTTGTTTTTCTGATATTGAGCTGCATGAGTTGTTTGTAAATTTGGGGGATTAATCCTTTTTCAGTTGCTTCATTTGCAAATATTTTCTCCCATTCTGAGGGTTGTCTTTTCATCTTGTTTATGGTTTCCTTTGCTGTGCAAAAGCTTTTACATTTCATTAGGTCCCATTTGTTTATTTTTGTTTTTATTTCTCTTTCTCTAGGAGGTGGGTCAAAAAGGATCTTGCTGTGACTTATGTCATAGAACGTTCTTCCTATGTTTTCCTCTAAGAGTTTTATAGTGCCTGGCGTTACAGTTAGGTCTTTATTCCATTTTGAGTTTATTTTTGTATATGGTGTTAGGGAGTGTTTTAATTTCATTGTTTTACATGTAGCTGTCCATTTTTCCCAGCACCATTTATTGAAGAGGCTGTCTTTTCTCCACTGTATATTCTTGCTTCCTTTAGCAAAACTAAGGTGACCATATGTGTGTGGGTTTATCTCTGGGCTTTCTATCCTGTTCCATTGATCTATATTTCTGTTTTTGTGCCAGTACCATACTGTCTTGATTACTGTAGCTTTGTAGTATAGTCTGAAGTCTGGGAGCCTGATTCCTCCAGCTCCGTTTTTTTCCCTCAAGACTGCTTTGACTATTTGGGGTCTTTTGTGTCTCCA
>NC_041217.1:21924409-21929145 GCF_002837175.3 Physeter macrocephalus
TGTTGCAATGGTAAATGGGAGTGTTTCCATAATTTCTCTTTCAGATTTTTCATGAATAGTGTATAGGAATGCAAGAGATTTCTGTGCATTAATTTTGTATCCTGCTACTTTACCAAATTCATTGATTAGCTCTAGTAGTTTTCTGGTAGCGTCTTTAGGATTCGCTATATATACTATCATGCCATCTGCAAATAGTGACAGCTTTACTTCTTTTCTGATTTATATTCCTTTTATTTTTTTTTCTTCTCTGATTGCTGTGGCTAAAACTTCCAAAACTATGTTGAATAATAGTGGTGAGAGTGGGCAACCTTGTCTTGTTCCTGATTTTTGGTTTCAGTTTTTCACCATTAAGAACGATATTGGCTGTGGGTTTGTCATATATGGCCTTTATTATGTTGAGGTAAGTTCCCTCTATGCCTACTTTCTGGAGGGTTTCTATCATAAATTGGTGTTGAATTTTGTCGAAAGCTTTTTCTGCATCTACTGAGATGATCATATGGTTTTTATCCTTCAATTTGTTAATATGGTGCATCACATTGATTGATTTGCGTATATTGAAGAATCCTTACATTCCTGGGATAAAACACTTGATCATGGTGTATGATCCTTTTAATGTGCTGTTGGATTCTGTTTGCTAGTATTTTGTTGAGGAGTTAAGCATCTATGTTCATCAGTAATATTGGCCTGTAGTTTTCTCTCTTTGTGACATCTTTGTCTGGTTTTGGTATCAGGGTGATGGTGGCCTCGTAGAATGAGTTTGGGAATGTTACTCCCTCTGCTATATTTTGGAAGACTTTGAGAAGATAGGTGTTAGCTCTTCTCTAAATGTTTGATAGAATTCACCTGTGAAGCCATCTGGTCCTGGGCTTTCGTTTGTTCGAAGATTTTTAATCACAGTCTCAATTTCAGTGCTTGTGATTGGTCTGTTTATATTTTCTAGTTCTTCCTAGTTCAGTTTCAGAAGGTTGTGCTTCTCTGAGAATTTGTCCATTTTTTCCAGGTTGTCCATTTTATTGGCATTTAGCTGCTTGTAGTAATCTCTCATGATCCTTTATATTTCTGCAGTGTCAGTTGTTACTTCTCCTTTTTCATTTCTAATTATATTGATTTGAGTCTTCTCCCTTTTCTTCTGGATGAGTCTGGCTAATGGTTTATCAATTTTGTTTATCTCTCAAAGAATCAACTTTTAGTTTTATTGATCTTTGCTATTGTTTCCTTCATTTCTTTTTCATTTATTTCTCATCTGATCTTTATGATTTCTTTCCTTCTGCTAACTTTGGGGTTTTTGTTGTTGTTCTTCTTTCTCTAATTGCTTTATGTTTAAGGTTAGGTGGTTTATTTGAGATTTTTCTTGTTTCTTGAGGTAGGGTTGTATTGCTATTCCTGTAAATATCAATTAAGTCCATCTTGTTTAATGTATCACTTAAAGCTTGTGTTTCCTTATTTATTTTCATTTTTGATGATCTGTCCATTGGTGAAAATGGGGTGTTAAATCCCCTACTATGATTGTGTTAGTGCAGGTTTCCCCTTTTATGGCTGTTAGCATTTGCCTTATGTATTGAGGTGTTCCTATGTTGGGTGCCTAAATATTTACAATTGTTATATCTTCTTCTTGGATTGATCCCTTGTTCATTATGTAGTGTCCTTCTTTGTCTCTTGTAATAGTCTTTATTTTAAAGTCTATTTTGTCTGATATGAGAATTGCTACTCCAGCTTTGATTTCCATTTGCATGGAATATCTTTTCCATCCCCTCACTTTCAGTCTGTATGTGTCCCTGGGTCTTAAGTGGGTCTCTTTTAGACAACATATATATGGGTCTTGTTTTTGTATTCAGCCAAGTTTAAGTCTTTTGGTTAGAGCATTCCATTTACATTTAAGGCAATTATCGATATGTATGTTCCTATTACCATTTTCTTAATTGTTTTGGGTTTGTTACTGTAGGTCTTTTCCTTCTCTGTTTCCTGCCTAGAGATGTTCCTTTAGCATTTGTTGTAAAGCTGGTTTGGTGGTGCTGAATTCTCTTAGCTTTTGCTTGTCTGTAAAGGTTTTAATTTCTCTGTCGAATCTGAATGAGATCCTTGCTGGGTAGAGTAATCTTGGATGTAGTTTTTTCCCTTTCATCACTTTAAAGATGTCCTGCCACTCCCTTCTGGCTTGCAGAGTTTCTGCTGAAAGATCAGCTGTTAACCTTATGGGGATTCCCTTGTATGTTATTTGTTGTTTTTCCCTTGCTGCTTTCAATATTTTTTCTTTGTATTTCATTTTTGATAGTTTGATTAATATGTGTCTTGGTGTGTTTCCCCTTGGATTTTTCCTGTATAGACTCTCTGCACTTCCTGGACTTGATTAACTATTTACTTTCCCATATTAGGGAGGTTTTCAACTATAATCTCTTCAAATATTTTCTCAAACCCTTTCTTTTTTTCTTCTTCTGGGACCCCTATAATTCAAATGTTGTTGTGTTTAATGTTGTCCCAGAGGTCTCTGTGACTGTCCCCATTTCTTTTCATTCTTTTTTTTTATTCTGCTCTACAGTAGTTATTTCCACTATTTTATCTTCCAGGTCACTTATCCGTTCTTCTGCCTCAGTTATTCTGCTACTGATTCCTTCCAGAGAACTTTTAACTTCATTTATTGTGTTGTTCATCGTTGTTTGTTTGCTCTTTTGTTCTTCTAGGTCCTTGCTAAACGTTTCTTGTATTTTCTTTATTCTATTTCCAAGATTTTGGATCATCTTTACTATCACTACTCTGAATTCCTTTTCAGGTAGACTGCCTATTTCCTCTTCATTTGTTAGGTCTGGTGGGTTTTTGCCTTGCTCCTTCATCTGCTGTGTGTCTCTCTGTCTTCCTATTTTGCTTATCTTACTGTGTTTGGGGTCTCCTTTTCGCAGGCTGCAGGTTCGTAGTTCCTGTTGTTTTTGGTGTCTGGCCCCAGTGGCTAAGGTTGGTTCAGTGGGTTGTGTAGGCTTCCTGGGGGAGGGGACTAGTGCCTGTGTTCTGGTGGATGAGCGTGGATCTTGTCTTTCTGGTGGGCAGGTCCATGTCCGTTGGTGTGTTTTGGCGTGTCTGTGACCTTATTATAATTTTAGGCAGCCTCTCTGCTAATGGGTGTGGTTGTGTTCCTGTCTTGCTAGTTGTTTGGCATAGGGTGTCCATCAATGTAGCTTGCTGGTCATTGAATGGAGCTGGGTCTTAGCATTGAGATGGAGATCTCTGGGAGAGCTTTTGCCATTTGATATTATGAGGAGCTGGGAGGTCTCTGGTGGACCAATGTCCTGAACTCAGCTCTCCCACCTCAGAGGCACAGGCCTGACACTTGGTCAGAGCCCCAAGGCCCTCTCAGCCACATGGCTCAGAAGAAAAGGGAAAAGAGAAGGAAGGAAGGGAGGGAGGGAGGGAGGGAGGGAGGGAGGAAGATTAAATTAAATTAAAATAAAAAATAATTATTAAAAGTTAAAAAATTAAAAAGTAATAGAAAAAGGAAAAAAAAAGAAAGAAAGAAAGAGAGAAGAGAGCAACCAAACCAAAAAACAAATCCACCAAGGATAACAAGCGCTAAGATCTATACTGAAAAAAAAGAAAAAAGAAAACAACGAACAGACAGAACCCTAGGACAAACGGTAAAAGCAAAGCTATACAGACAAAATCATACCAAGAAGCATACACTTAGAACAGACAGAACCCTAGGACAAACGGTAAAAGCAAAGCTATACAGACAAAATCATACCAAGAAGCATATACTTACACACTCACAAAAAGAGAAAAAGGAAAAAAAAATATATATCGTTGCTCCCAAAGTCCACCACCTCTATTTTGGAATGATTCGTTGTCTATTCAACGAATAGACATATTCTATTGTCACAGATTCTATTGTGGAATCTGTGTATTCCACAGATGCAGGGTACATCAAGTTGACTGTGGAGATTTAATCCATTGCTCCTGAGGCTGCTGGGAGAAATTTCCCTTTCTCTTCTTTGTTCGCACAGCTCCTGGGGTTCAGCTTTGGATTTGGCCCCACCTCTGCATGCAGGTCACCTGAGGGCGTCTGTTCTTCGCTCAGACAGGACGGGGTTAAAGGAATAGCAGATTCGGTGACTCTGGCTCACTCAGGCCAGGGGGAGTGAGGGGTACGGATGCGGGGAGAGCCTGCTGTCGCAGAGGCCGGCGTGATGTTGCAGCAGCCTGAGGTGCACCGTGCATTCTCCCGGGGAAGTTGTCCCTGGATCACGGGACCCTGGCAGTGGCGGGCTGCACAGTCTCCTGGGAGGGGAGGTGTGGATAGTGACCTGTGCTTGCACACAGACTTCTTGGTGGCGGCAGCAGCGGCCTTAGCTTTTCATGCCCGTCTCTGGGGTCTGCACTGATAGCCGCAGTTCATGCCCGTCTCTGGAGTTCATTTTGGCGGTGCTCTGAATCCCCTCTCCTCACGCACCCCAGAACAATGGTCTCTTGCCTCTTAGGCAGGTCCAGACTTTTCCCCGGACTCCCTCCCAGCTAGCCATGGCGTATTAGACCCCTTCAGGCTGTGTTCACGCCGCCAACCCCAGTCCTCCCTCTGGGATCTGACCTCCGAAGCCCGAGCCTCAGCTCCCAGTCCCCGCCCATCCCGGCAGGTGAGCAGACAAGCCTCTCGGGCTGGTGAGTGCCGGTCGGCACCGATCCTCTGTGCGGGAATCTCTCCGCTCTGCCCTCTGCACCCCTGTTACTGCGCTCTCCTCCATGGCTCCGAAGCT
>NC_041217.1:21929155-21937473 GCF_002837175.3 Physeter macrocephalus
CTCCTTCACAGCTCCCTCCCACTGGTGCAGGTCCCGTCCCTATTCTTTTGTCTCTGTTTTTTCTTTTTTCTTTTGCCCTACCCAGGTACGTGGGGAGTTTCTTGCCTTTTGGGAGGTCTGAGGTCTTCTGCCAGCATTCAGTAGGTGTTCTGTAGGAGCTGTTCCACATGTAGATGTATTTCTGATGTATTTGTGGGGAGGAAGGTGATCTCCACGTCTTACTCTTGCGCCATCTTGAAGGTCTCGCCTCAAATGAATTTATGCAAAGTCAATCTGAGTTTACCTATACTTTTTCTTATGAAATGTGGGAAAGGGATGTATTAGCAGGGAAAGTGTCCCCCAGTAGACTAGTTGAGTGATTTTGGAAAGGAAGAGGCCCAGATGGTGGCTGTCCCCCTGGCCTTTAGTCACTGTACTTAGTATGTCAGCAGCCCTGTGCCCCTAGGCAGTATTTTCAGTCCTCTGCCAACTCCATGGTACCCTCTCCAGCATACTGGTCACCTCCCCTGCTCCCTGGACCATAAGTATCCTCACCCCTGCTCAGGGATGTGCAGGCTGTAGTCTTACAGAAGCAGCTTTTTTTTTTTTTTTTTTTTTTGTGGTATGCGGGCCTCCCCCTGCTGCGGCCTCTCCCGTTGCGGAGCACAGGCTCCGGACGCACAGGCTCAGCGGCCATGGCTCACGGGCCCAGCCGCTCCGCGGCACGTGGGATCCTCCCAGACCGGGGGGATGTGCAGGCTGTAGTCTTACAGAAGCAGCTTTTTTTTTTTTTTTTTTTTTGTGGTATGCGGGCCTCCCCCTGCTGCGGCCTCTCCCGTTGCGGAGCACAGGCTCCGGACGCACAGGCTCAGCGGCCATGGCTCACGGGCCCAGCCGCTCCGCGGCACGTGGGATCCTCCCAGACCGGGGCGCGAACCCGGTTCCCCTGCATCGGCAGGCGGACGCGCAACCACTGCGCCACCAGGGAAGCCCCAGAAGCAGCTTTGACAAGCACAGATATTTCTTAGGCTGGAGGCTTTGGGTGCCAGGAAATTAATTCATTGCCTATATTATCATTTCTGTAAGTCCAAACTTCTATAAGTGAGTTTGCTTGGAATAAACCATTTAGATTGGAGTAAAAGGAGATAAGGGAGATGGCTGGTATGTGTGGCAGGGTGAAGTGGAGAATAAAAGAGAGGGAATCTGTGTGAATGCACAAGAAAATATTTGCTTTAATACCACCTTGCTTCTGTAGAGCACTTTTCTGTTATAAAGCATTTTAATGCATATGAACTTATTTTTAAAAATCTGTACCTCAGGTAGAACTGGCTGACAGCAGGGAAGACTGGAAGGAGTCCAGGCAACAGTGACAAGACCTGGGCTAGAACACATGTGTCCCTAAATCACCATTTAAGTCTGGGAAGACTCTTAACTTCTCTGAGACTCAGTTTCCCTATTGCTCAAACAAAAACTAAATTAGAACAAGGGCTTGGATTATCTAATTTCTAGAGTCCCTTCGACTCTGAATGTTGATGATGCCATTTGTTATAACAACGTGTTGTTGCATAACTGATTACAATAGGGCTTTTGTGACACCAAGGGGAAAGTTAGATTTAATCCTGTAGAGGAAAAATGCTGGCTTAGAATGAGTTACAGATCTGCTGCTTGCTCATCAGCTGTGTGACTTTGACAAAGTGAGTAACTTCTCTGAGCCTCAGTTTCCTAACCAGGAAATGAGGACAATAAGACTTGTCTTGTAGGGCAGTTGTACTTGTTAAATGAGATAGTGAATCTGAACGTAATTTTAAACTCTAATGACCTGAAACATGTGATAATTTATTGCTATCACTATTACCAGCATGCAGAAAGATCCATTAGCCCTCTAAGAATTACCTAACAGGGCTTCCCTGGTGGCACGGTGGTTAAGAATCCGCCTGCTAATGAAGGGGACACGGGTTCGAGCCCTGGTCCGGGAAGATCCCACATGCCGTGGAGCAACTAAGCCCGTGAGCCACAACTACTGTGCCTGCGCTCTAGAGCCCGCGTGCCACAACTACTGAGTCCGCGTGCCACAACTACTGAAGCCCGTGCGCCTAGAGCCCGTGCTCTGCAACAAGAAAAGCCACCACAATGAGAAGCCCGTGCACCGCAACAAAGAGTAGCCCCCACTCTCAGCAACTAGAGAAAACCCGTGTGGAGCAGCGAAGACCCAATGCAGCCAAAAATTAAATAAATGAATAAATAAATAAATTTTAAAAAAAAAGAATTACCTAACAACAGAAACAAATGAATTGAGCAGCCCTTACTATTCGCCCAGCATAAGTCCTAATCAGGGAGTAAAGGCCATTTACAACTCCAGGGACAAAAAGTTTAGCTTCTTCCCTGCTTTACGACATCCATGGAGTAGACTTCTGTGTGCCCCTCGCCCCTGTAAGCCACATACAGAAGGCTTAGGCTACTAACAGTGATGATTTTCTCCACCGTGAGGGCAACGAAAGTAATCTCCTTATACAGATCTTTCAAAGACCAACAAAGACCACCATTTATATTAAAAATAATTAATTATACCATCATACTTAGAAAGGCAATACCTGTTCTTCCAAACTTTGTAAAATGACGATTACAGCACAACATCATGACTGGAAATGAGGAATCCTGGAACGTTCTTTGGAAGTACCTGGTCTTATTTTAAGTTGCCTAATAAAAGAACTGACACTCCACTGCCATCCCCAGGTACACAGCCCCTCCCAGCACATTTGGGGCTAAGTGTTCAGAATTATGCACGCAGACCTACATAATAGAAGCCTCTACTCCAAGGTAATGTTTCACTCCCTTTCTTGGAATTACTATGTATTACATTGTTATGTACAAGGTTGGAAAGAAGCTCATCTAAAAAGGGATAAACTTTTTTTTTTTTTTCCAGGATGACCAAGTAACAGAGGGCCTTCATCTCTGGGCAATATTCAGGAAGCCTATTGTCTTCTTTGTTCTCTGATGTTTTTGAGCTTGTCTGGGTTTTAAGTACTGGGTATCTTAGGCCATAGGTTTCAGCAGGAAAGTCTTTACATACAAATTAAATAACCCTTTTTTTAAAATTGAAGTAGAGTTGATTTACAGTGTTGTGTTAGTTTCCAGTGTACAGCAAAGCGATTGTTATATATATTCTTTTTCAGATTCTTTTCCATTATAGGTTATTACAAGATGTTGAATATAGTTCCCTGTGCTATACAGTAGGTCCTTGTTGTTTATCTATCTTATATATTAAATAAACTTTTAATTAATAGAATCTTACAGAAATCATAGCTTGCATGGACTGCATGTAAGAGGAAAAATAAATTTACTTTTAAAAACCTTAATTCTTTATATAATTTTGGCTTTTTAAAAAATACCTTGAAAATAAAAGCAAAGATAGCAAGTACTTTAAGGGTAAGACACCACCTTACCCATCCTTTATAATTTCCAAAGGGAGGAGCATAATAGATGTTTGATCAATGCTTGCCAAATTAAATTACTGTAAAAGTTTCATAAAGAAGATACACATTAAATCAGAATAAGAGTTTACCTAGCATTATTATAAAAGCTCCATCCCCAAATAAAATCAATAATGGTGTTAAGAGAAAGTGAAACTCTCTTCTAATGAACTTGATGAAATATCAGTTCTGTGCCTCATGGAAATTTGGGGCTAGAATTAATTCTTAATTCCGGCCTATTCCTACTTCAACCTTGCTGATCATCAGAGATATATAAGCAACAATTTGGCATTCCAATTAGTTAAACTCAATGCATTCTTTTAAACTCTAAAAGTATCTCTACAGAGTGAAAACAAACAAGAAAAAAAAAAATATATATATATACATATATAAGTTGTTTCAACCAACAGACTTAGGGATAATTGCTAGGAGTAAATGAATACCTTGTCACGACCAATAAATTTACCGATACCCTGCTAGAAATAAATGTCTACCTTGTCAATCTACCATTGCTTGCCACAGTTCTTTCTTTCCTTAAATGAATCATGTCTAACGCAGAACTGATAAGTAGTAATTGACTTAATTCTCTGAGCAACATGCATCTTCTGTATCATTATACACAGTTTTGGCCCAATATATTTACTGCACTTTTTACTGAGCAACATGGAAATGAGTGGTGAGTTGGCAGCCCAATAATAAATGGCCCTCAGGTTATCTGAGTTGCTCTCTGGCATTGACAAAAATGCTGATAAATTGGGTGGTAACTGAGAAAGAAAAGGAAGACGATTACTCCTGATGCTGAGATGCATTTATCCCCTGCCCCAGCCCTTACTGAACATGCATGCTCCTCCATCAGCCTGCAGGATCAGCCCTGAAACAGACAGCAGCCCAGGGTACCGCCCCATCTGGCACACAGGCTCATACCATGGCCCTCAGGTTATCTGAGTTGCTCTCTGGCATTGACAAAAATGCTGATAAATTGGGTGGTAACTGAGAAAGAAAAGGAAGACGATTACTCCTGATGCTGAGATGCATTTATCCCCTGCCCCAGCCCTTACTGAACATGCATGCTCCTCCATCAGCCTGCAGGATCAGCCCTGAAACAGACAGCAGCCCAGGGTACCGCCTGCAGCCACAAGCTGACCACGTGAGTGGCTGCCATGGGATGGGGGTAGGGGGTGGAGGAGAGCACTTTACCTTCCTGCACACAGATGGGTTTATCACTTGGGATCCAGCCCAGGGTTCCGTTCAGATGTTTCATACACAGTCTCTTTGTAGAGCCCTTCAGCTTGAATCCATCTTGGCAGTGAAATCGGGTGACAGAGCTTTCAAAGAAAACCCCTCCGCTGGGCGTCCTGAAGCCATTCTCAGGGACGCCTGGGTCAGCACACACCTGAAGGTCATCGAACCCTACATGGACAGAGAGAAGAAAAGGTGCCTCTGAATATATTCTTCGGATGCTGAAGGTTTCCCATGATAAATGGCAGACACTGTATTCTTTCCGATGCTATGGGCCACCCAACTCCACCAATAAAAAAGCCAAGAAAATAAACACTCTAGTGCACATTTCACACTGCTTTTTGCTCTTTGCTTAGAAAAGCGCTCATTAGTGATTTCAGTTCCACGGTCACGTTAGCCCTTCAAGGAGTTTCCAGGAGCAGGAGATGAGGAAAAGTAAACAACGAAAGCAATACAAAACGGTAAATGTCGAGACTGAAGTACAAAATGCAGAAGGGAGCGGAGGAGGAACAGGTAGTCGGGAAAGGGGGAGATGGAATCTGAGCCTGGCTTTGAAGGACGGGTAAGACTTCTAGGACAGAACCAACTTTGTGGAGGGCGACACAGGGGAATGGCGTGCACGATGGCCGGGCGGGGAGACCGCGGGCGTGTCTGCAGAGCAGCAGGCGGCTGAGAGCGATACAGGGTTTGCGGAAGAGGCAGGCTGGCGATGCCCACCCTCCCCTGCCCCCTGCCCTCGCCCCCATCAGCCAGGCCTGGTCCACATTTCTCCTCCTCCGGGAGGCCTTCCTTAACTCCACTCTCCCTGCCCGCCCCCCGCATTTGTTCCACCAGTGTAACGTGAACACAGCCCTGTACTGAATCATTTGGAGAATGATCGCCTCTCATTCTGGGTTACGAGCCCCTCGAGGACAGGTTTTGAGACTTTTTCACCCTCGTGAAACCTATCACAGCTCTGCCTAGAACGTGCTCCATAAATGTTTGATGAGTGAATAAACAGAGTTGGAAAAGGGAGTGGGAGACATACCGGGGTGACCCTAGAAAGCCAGGCTGAGCGAGGGGGCCAGTGTGGAGCCATGGAGCCGGGTAGCGGGGACCAGGAGGCCGACAGGACAGCAGCCTGAGGGACTTAAGTGGAGGAGAAGGAGCTAGGAGACCCCGGCAATGGTGCGGTCAGACGCGGTGGGCCTGAGAGCACAGGAAAGTGCTGGAAGCAGCAAGGAGGGCACCAGAGTGTGAGGCATCCCGGTTCCAGGGGCCCCTTGTCAACTGACTGGATGTCGGGGGGAGGGAGACAGCCAGATGGCTGGGACGAAGGCCCGACTCTGGCCTCAATGAGGAGGAGAGGGGTGGGGTCATGGCACGTACTGAGAGCTTCGGACGAAGACATGACTGGGACCGGATTTGCATTTTTGAACGATCTTTTGTGTGGCCACACGGAGCTCATGGATGTCTCGAGCTCGTCGGGGGACACCAAGGATAAGGAAGGGGTCGTCCATGGGCACAGTGCTCCAACGTACCCTCCAAGGAAAGCAATGTTGGCGACAGAGAGAACCCCAAACTTCTGCATACTACGAAGGCCTTCTACTCCATTTTCTTACAAAATCAACCAACAAATCCTTCCTGAAAAGGTACCCAGAGCGACCATGCATGACTTCATCCAGATGGGGGTGGTGTGCCCGTCCACCCCCGCCCCCAGCGCAGCTGCTGGTGCCAGGTCAAGACGTGGCAGAGGGACAGGGAAAGGCTGGGCCATCTTAGAAAATCTCAGGCCAGGCCGAGAGGCAGTATCACTGGGGCTCTTGGAGGACTTACGTGGTTTCCAGGTGATGCCCAGATGTCGGACTCATGAGACACCTGATCCTCTGTAACACACTGGGCTTGCAAATCGTCCTCAGCTGGTAGGTGATTCCCTGACCCCAACTTCCATGGGCTCGTGAAGGACTCACTTGCTGTCCTCCCCAACTGACCTCAAGACCCTGGACATTCTGCCAGCACCGCTGTGCTGAAAGCCACACGACACGGCACAGTAGACACCGCGGCAGCACGGGGTCCGGCAGTCATAACGTGCTCTCTCTGCCGAGGGCACGCGGCTGTGGACCAGGCGAAAAGTCAAGGAGGAAGAAAGCAGGGAAGTGGACAGCGTCCACATCTGACTCTATTACATCTTTAAGTGCGAGCAGGTCTGATACTTTATCAAACAGAAGATGCTTTGACAAAGGAGACGCCATCTAGCCTCTCAGCCCCCCTGACACGCAGCCGCAGCTCTGCCCCGCTGTGAGCGCCCTGACAGTGGAGGCTGTTTTCCAGCCCCTTGGAGGGTGACTAATACCCATCTGGGGGGAGGGCAGTAAAGTACTAGCAGGTCGTTAAGTGATGGCTTCATGTTTTTGTTTCAAGGGAAAGCACTGTAAATTGTCAAGTGCTTCCTAAGTGATGAAGGTCAAGGATTTCCTTCTGAGTCTGGCCGTCGCAGGGTGGGTCCTTTAAACGTATACCCATTATGGTATTGAGGGGGCAACTAGCAGCAATGGAATCCGTGATTCCATGCCAGCCTAGAAAGCCTAGAAGCATAAACATACAGAAACCTGAATGGTCTGGACGCTTTCTGGCAGTCTGTGAGGGCAAGTCACTCCGACACACACGCTGTAAGTCAAACAGAGGCTGTATCAGACACTGGGCGGCCACAGAAGGGCAAGCCGAGGGTAGGAGGAGGGGACAGCCTTCTGGAAGGTCTGGCGCTGACAGCTCACAGCTAGGCAGACACCCGCCAGCCGGAGGGAGGAAGGGCACTGGGGCGGGGGGGCAGGTCACAAGGCATGGAGGCGGGAAGCCGCTGAGCACATTTCAGGGAAGAGGTCGTTCTGCCAGGCTGGGGACAGGGTGACTGCCACAGGTGGAGCCCTGGGCTCCTGGAGGGTGGTGAAGGGAGGGCAGGAGACGGCGACGGCAGATCCCGAAGGCTGAGTGTGTTAGCTAAGGGTCTGGACTTGATGAGGAGGTGAGGGGTAGGGGCATGGCATGTACTGAGAGCTCTGAACAAAGACATGACTGGGATCAGATTTGTTTTGTGGAATGATCTTTCCTGTACTTGCACGGAGGACTGACTCGTCCAGACCCAGCAGGAGGCAGGAAGCTCATCGGAGGTGCCTCCAGGCCACCAGCTGCACCAAAGGAGCAGGAGGGCAGCTTTGTAAAAGGACATTCAGGGATCCAGGCTCTCTCTGGCTGGGGTCGGGTCCAGAAGTCTTGAGTTTTAGAAAGTTCTCTCAATGACTCTTAGGCAGCCAGTCCCGCACCTGCCCGAGGGAGGGCCAGCACCTGAGAACTGTGGCATTTCAGGGCTCGCGCCAGAACTGGGTGGGAAACGAGGAGTCAGAACCAAGGCGGACGCAATGGAATAGAAAGAGGGCCACATGAGACGCTAAGGACACAGAATCACAAAACCTGTGACCGACTGGACGGAGGACGGGGTTAGGGGAATGAATTAAAAGAGAGGCATCTAGGGCTTCCCTGGTGGCGCAGTGGTTGAGAGTCCGCCTGCCGATGCAGGGGAACCGGGTTCGCGCCCCGGTCTGGGAGGATCCCACGTGCCGCGGAGCGGCTGGGCCCGTGAGCCACGGCCGCTGA
>NC_041217.1:21937630-21959270 GCF_002837175.3 Physeter macrocephalus
TGCGCGCCCGGAGCCTGTGCTCCGCAACGGGAGAGGCCACAACAGTGAGAGGCCCGCGTACCGCAAAAAAAAAAAAAAAAAAAAAAAAAAAGAGAGGCATCTAGGATAACGCCCACGTTCTGATGTTGACGACGGCGTAGACAGTGGGGCCGTGCGCTCAGACTGACAGGACAAGGTGAAGACAGCAATGATGTGTCTGGTGGGGGGCCGGGGAGTCGGAGTTCTTGGTGGAGGGGGGACACCCAGGCAGAGATGTCTGGTGATGAGCTGGAGGCTGAGTCTGAAGCTCCATGGTGCCCCGGGCGGGTGCACTGTCCCGGGAACAAGCACCGCGTGAGAGGAGAAACAGCCGAGGCAGCCACAGAGGACACTGGGAATGCAGGGCCGTGGAGAAGAAAGACCTGACTGTGTCATGGGCGCAAGGGGAAGGGTTTCAGGAAGGAAGGAATGGGCGGCAGTGTCAGCTAAGATGCACTAAGCAAAGCCTGAGAAGCATCCACTGGCTGAGGGCAGGGAGCACTGGGGCCAGAAGAACTCTCCCTGGGGGAGGACGCCTGCCTGCTGATGTTTGCAGGGGAGGGCAGTGAGAGTAAGCATGGGCTTCTCTTTCCAGATACTTAGTGCGAACAAAAGAACACAGGTTGGGAGTTAGCCCTGGATCAGGGTCAAGGGAGCGGTCTGACTGTTGCAATAAAATTATAAGATGAAGGAGATTTGAATATGTCTCTACACAGCAGGGAGAAACAAAGATTGCAGATGAGGGGGAGCAAAGGGGAGGCAAGTGGGGTAAGTTCCCTGCACCTGGAATGTGGGCAGGGAGGGGACCCAAACCCTGGAGGAGGGATTGCCCTCCACTGAGGCAGGAAGGGGAGTTATGCCAGAACCTCCACTGAGGGAAGCATGTGCCCCATAATGCGCTCATCCTCCAGGACTCAGCTTAAACAGCGCCTCCCCCCTGGGAGCCTTCTTCCTCCCTTCAGGCACCTGGGCTGACCTCTCTTAGCGAGCCCCTCACCCTGTCATTGCCGGTCTGCTTAGCTGTCTCTCCCACTGGACTGTGAACTCCTGGAGGGGGAGATGGGGTCCTATACTTCGCCTCCTCCTATAGTAAGTGTGAGCGTTCCACAAGTGCTGCTAATGAAGGATTGGTGGCTGGATAGATGGATGGATAGAGGATAGGTGGGTGGATAGGTGGACGGATAGATGGGTGATGGATAGAGGATAGGTGGGTGGATAGATGGATGGAGACAGGATAGGTGGATGGATAGAAATAGGTGGGTACATAGATGGATGGATGGACAGAAGGTGAATGGATGGATGGATGGACAGATGATGAGGATAGGTGGGTGGATGTATGGATGGTTGGATGGATAGAAGATGGATGGATGGATGGATGGATAGAAGATGAATGGATAGAGGGTGGGTAGGTGGATGGATGGATGGACAGAAGATGAATGGATGGATGGATGGATAAATGAAGAGGATAGGTGGGTGGATGGGTGAATGGTTGGATGGATAGAGGATAGGTGGGTGAATAGATGGACGGATAGATGGGTGATGGATAGAGGATAGGTGGGTGGATAGATGGATGGAGAGAGGATAGGTGGATGGATAGAAATAGGTGGGTACATAGATGGATGGATGGACAGAAGGTGAATGGATGGATGGATGGACAGATGATGAGGATAGGTGGGTGGATGGATGGATGGTTGGATGGATAGAAGATGAATGGATGGATGGATGGATGGATAGAAGATGAATGGATGGATGGATGGATAAATGAAGAGGATAGGTGGGTGGATGGATGGAGGGTGGATGAATGGATGGAGCCACATGCTCTGCTGGACTCATCAGGCAAAGATCCCTACCCTATCCCACCAAGCAGTCACACCTATCACTCTGATAGTCCCAGAAGCTTATGCATTCCATAGACAAGGGAGGTGTGCATTCTCTCCCCCAGCACAGACACACTCTCTCCTAACACCCTCTCGCCTTCCTCTCTTCTCCCAGCCTAAGTAGACTGCATTCCTTGGATTTGTATACCCTTCTTCCAATCCACATCCTCAGACATCTCAGCCTTCCTCCTCCGTCTCCACTGTAGGGCCCAAGGTAGGTTAATGCAAAGGATTTGGCTGAGACATCTGTGCCTCCCCCGCCACCACACACACACTTTTGGCCGGTCACCCCCTGCTCACAAATGAGCCATGCGGACTGCTAAGTCCTAGGCACTGACCCCTCGACTTGTCACACCACCCCGCCACCGTGCCCCGGGCCACAGAGCTGTTCTCTCCCAGAGAAGGACAGATCATTCACGTGAGAGCTGAAGATGCAGCTCCGAATCCACCAGAAAAATGACTCCTGCTCTACTAAAAAAATGATGAGAGCATCGTGGAAATGATGACGGGAGAGCAGCAGAATTTCCCAATGAATCTAACTCGGTGCTCTTTCTTTCTTTATTCCTCCCTTTTAAGAAGAGCATTTCCATCCGCTTGCTCTGCTTTCATGGCACCACTGCTAGCCTCCGGCTCTGTTCCCGTGCCTGGCACAGCGCCGAGGATCAGGGTGCTGCAGGCCGTGGGACCCAGCCCTCGGCACGGAAGAGGGAAATAAGAACAAGCGGTAAAAAGAGAGCAATCAGAAAATGGGATGGTGTAAGAAGGAAATATTCTTCCTTTTGGACAACTAATCCCATTGAGCAAGATAGTAATTTTCTAGGACTTGCCACGTCTTCAGACTCCACTTTTCAAATCGCCGCCGAGCGGATCAGTTCCCAGCCCAGGTCATTCTTCTGTAGAGCTGTTCTCTTAATGCCTTTCTGAAATGATGATCAGCCCCATCAGAGAACACATGCATTAAGGGGGGGGGGCTGCTTTCGGTACTAGGGAGGAGGAGTGGAAAATAACTTGAGCATGAGCCTAGGAACCATTATCCTAGGAACCATACTCCTAAGGTCCCAATTGCTTTCACCCCATTCTTCAAATTCTGCGTATGCTTTGGAGCTAAGTAGCCACAGCATGGAGAAAAGAGTTCACAGAATGATTTCCAATATGTTTCTTTGCGGGGGAAGTGGGAGGAAAAGGGAATATTCCATTTTAATAAGTGCCTGGAAGCAGCATCCCCTAGCGGTTGCTTCTAAATTCAATTCAGAGTGCAACACCTATCTACAAGAGACAGTCTTTGTGATGGTTCATTTTATGCGTCCACTTGACTAGGCCAGGGGATGCCCAGATATTTCATCAAACATTTATTCTGGCTGTGTCTGTGAGGGTGTTTCTGGATGAGACTGACTTTGAGTGGGTAGACTGAGTAAAGCAGATGGCCCTCCCTAATGTGGGTGGGCCTCACCCAATCAGTTGATGGTCTGACCATAAAAGGGAGAGCAGAAAGAACTCTTGCTCTCTCCTGACCGTCTTCAAGCTGGCGCGTCAATCTTCTCCTGCCTTCAGACTCAGACTGAGACTGGAACTTACACCACGGGCTCTCCTGGTTCTCAGGCCTTCGGATTCAGACTGGAACTACACCCTCGGCTCTCCTGAGTCTCCAGGTTGCCAACTGCAGATCTTGGACTTCCCAGCCTCCATAATTGCATTAGCCAAGTGCATGTGATCTATCTCCTATGGGCTCTGTTTTCTCTGGAGAACCCAGACTAATGCAGACTTCCTAAAGGTACTCATGCACTTTACAAACGTGAGTAACATGGATGCTGACTCCAGAGGATGACATTTCTCTCTGGACCCCTGAGTTCAGGTAAGCAGCTCGTTGAGGCAGTCGGGGTACAGTGGCAGGGGCGGGGGCAGCGCCTGGGGCCTGGGGTCTGAACAGCCTGCTGTAGAGTCCCAGCCTGAGGTCCCCTCTGGTTGCTTTCTCAGCCTGTGTCACACTCTTACGTCCTGGCGTCTCCATTACCGGCACTAATTTTCCTGCTTAGTGTTTGTGAGCCCAGGAACAAGTCATGGGTAGGATTGTAATTTGAACTTGTCCTCAGTGGGACTGAGAGAATCCCCGTCTTCACATACAAAGAAATGCAACCAGCCTCAATCTCATTATGAGGTCTTGACACTTCTGATTTGGTTACTTCTGAGTCTGCTGAAACCTACCAGACAGTTTTACTGTGAGCAACAGAAGTCTTTGAAAAGAATCATAAAAACGAAAGAGGTGCAGAAAGCAATCTTTTGGCTTATTATAACTGAAAAGTCATATCCTAGAAAGGAAGAGTGTATCAAATGTAGCCAAATCAATTTCAAACTAGGGCCGGGCTCCCGTTTCCCTGTAAACTGCTATATGAGTCTTTGGGGGAAGAAACAGAATAGAGACACAAAAATTGATTTTTTTATGCATTTACTTAGTGAGAAGGTCCGGGGGCTAGGGAGAAAAGGGCATCCCTGCTAAAGTTTAAACAGACACGTTTGCAAATTTTAATTAGAATCAAGAGCAGCCCCCAAGCCTCGCCCCACCCCCAACCCCCCGCTGCACTCGCCGGTCGGCATTACAATCGTCTTAGAGGGTCTCTGGTCCGACCCCTTTGTCTCCCAGGGGAGGACACCGAGGCCTGCGGAGGTCAAGTGTGAGTCCAGTCACTCTGATCACAGAGCTGGAACTGACACCTGGGCATCTGACTCACAAGCCAGCGCTCCTGCCACTGACGACGTTGTCCCCACTTAGCCTTTTCCTGTCGTATATCACGTTTGTGAATGACTCGAATCTTCATGAATCCTAAACTCTTTGAGGGCAAGGATATTTGTAAATGTTTTTGAGTCCCTGTATCCGTTAAAACAGGACTGAGCCAATAGCAACGGTGAGCCAGTTAATGACTCAATAGGACGTAAATCCTCATGGTGGCCCCCAAAGCTGACACCTCCCAGCACACCGTCTCAGAATGAAGAGGCCGGGGCACCTTTACGGTCCCCCGAAACATTCAAGAATCCAGGCAGCCAGCCACCAGACAGCCATTGGCCACAACAGGGGTCTGGAGAGCATTTCTGGTGATGAAAAATGCTCTTGAGGAGATCGCGACCTAACCTCAGATACCAGTTTCATGAAAGAGAATTAGTCCCGGTGAGTGGAGTGCCTATTGCCCTCGAGAGCAAAAGAATAAATGGAGAAGGATGTAGAAAGCTCGAGGAAGTCCCTCTTGACCACGTAAGGGCTTTTCCCCCCATTGGATGTGAACATTCCAATTCCAGCTGCCTTGGGCTGAAATCTGTCTTTTTCTCATCACCAGCAACGCAGACCAAGTTTCTTTTAAACCACCTAACTAGTAAAATATTACCGTGCTTCAAAAAGCATTTATACCAGGAAGGGAATGCTTCTGCCGCATTAGAGAAAAAATCTTCAGAAAACCTTTCCTATTCTTGAAGATTCTGAAAGTTTCGTTACCTGGGCTTGTTGAATTACAAGCTAACATGCATGGGGAAGGTCCTGAGGATCCGTTGATGAGGGGACCCTTTGACCGTCTCTTTACTGCCAACACACACCTCACCTTGATCTTTCCCACCGTCTCAAGAATCCCTTGCTCTTAGAACTTCTCTAATTAATTTTGTTAATGAACACATGTATTGATAGCCCGCCTTATTCCAGAAACTGTGTGAGCTGGTGCTGTATCTGTAACAAGGCATTGGCAACAAAAAGGAGAGGAAGATAGAGGCAATACTACAGAAATCATATTAGGCAAAATCTATTCAGCAAATAAATCAATTCTCCAACATCAGTATTTTCAAACACAGTGCTCCTGTGTATCAGGTCAGCTATAGGTGACCTGATAACATAGAAAAACCTGACGTGCCAGAAGTCTCCGGCCACCTAGCAGCCAACTGCACTTTGGGGCTGGTCCATTCTCTGCCTGTCAGCCCATCAGAGGCTCCTGACATCCCTTCAAGGTGTTGCCACACTGGAGTTGAACATCAGTGGATGTTCCTCCTGAGCCTGAGACCCTAGAGAAGTTCTACATATTCTGGAGGTCCGTCCTGAGCCAAGGTCAGGCTCAAACAGTTAGAGGATCCCCCTCCCCGGTGCTAGATAGTTTAGGGGCTACCAAACATCTTCCAGGAAATGCTAGGAGGACTGAGTAACCGGGCCCCCAAGGCTGCTGGAATGCCTCAACTCTTATGGAGATCAAGGAGCTGGTAAGCCCCTCCCAAGTGAACCCACCTGGAGGAGGGAAGCCAGAGCGCGCCACGGAAGACCCTTGCTGGGATAAGAGGAGGCCCCGGAGTCAGAATGCGGTAGAAACAGCAATTTAACAATTTAACACTGTGGAAATTACAATTAAAATCAATGAGAAAAAATGTAATTTGCTTTATAAAGATTCATTAATAACCCATATCTCCATAACAAGATCATGAGTCAGTGTTTCTTGACCTCCTCTGTTCCAGTCTAAATCATCTCCATGTTTGGCAAAATTTCAGCTTTTTGTTTTTAAAAAGAAAAAGAAAGAAGGGGAGAGGGCACTTCCTAAAACAGAGATGGGGAAAGGAAAATATAATCTGTGTATACACTCGCTCAACAAACAGTGCTGGGCGCTGCGGGAAGGAGCTAAGGGCGCTCACTCAGCAGGTGGCATGAACTGGGACTTCCTGCAGAGCCAGCCTGCATCTAGGACCTCGAGTTTTTGATCTACAAGGTGTGGCCTTGCAGTAGGTCATGAAATCAATTTTAAGGGTCACAACCAGCACTTTTAAGAAATGAAAGAGAAAGGAGAAGTCAGAGTGCATGGTAAGGGTGAGTACTGTTTTGTGTGGTTTTATTAGCTCTGCTTGTGCACACATGCTGGTCTGCAATGTAAGATATATTTCTTTCAGTGGTTCACAGTCAAACAGGTCTGAAAAACACTGCTTTAAATATACTCCACCTTGCAATTCCACGTGATAACATACATTTACTTCAAATAATGTAGTGGGTGCTTAAGGGCTCAGGTCCTGCAGTGAGACTATGTACTTTGAACCCTGACTCTGCCATTTTCTAGCTGTGTACTACTAGCTGTGTACTACTAGCTGTGTACCGTCTACTATTTATTATAGCAAATTTATACTAACAGGATATCACTTAAACCTAGTTTTTTGAAGAACCAACAATGTGTTGGGGGGTTCAGGATTTACCTAGGTGGGTTGAAAACTCAGTATTTTGGATTCCATTACCCAGAATCTACACTGAATACTGCATGCACAGTTATAAACATAATAGAAACTTGGAATATTTGTATGGTAATCAAGTTAGGTAACATTTCCCAAGAAATAGTGAGAATGTTTTAATGTTTCAAGAAATATCCAGAGATGAATACAACATTGGCTACGTCTGAGCAAGTAAATGTAGCAAAAATAAGTCTTAATAGCATAATTTCGACTTGATTAAAATGGATAAAGACTACAGATGTGGCAGTCATAGCACTCCCCATTTGATGCCAGAACTGATATTTTTTTTCTCTTGATTTAATTCGCTTTGATTACCCAATTATTCCTAAGTCCTTTCACTCAGTTTCAGCCCCAATAAAACTGATAACAATGCTAACTCATAATGTGATTTCACTCTAGTCTCATGATACTGTTCCATAAAAGCATGTCCAGCAACATAATAAAATTATTCCAGATAGTGATATTATAACAGGGAAAAACAGAATAAACCTTTATCTGTTTGAAATAAACCATTCGTCAGAAAAATCTGAGGATTTCTTCCATCAGCTGGGAAGAAGACTGGAACATGGTGGCATGGAAATTTCACCGTTGATATAAACTTTAGGATTACCAGTTGACAAAACACTTGAAGAAGGCAAGGATAAATTTAAAAACTGACTGAGAGGTTAAAAATGTGGCTCTTTTTGAAAGCAAATCCTTATTGAGTATAATGAGGTGACCTGTCTAGCTAGCTCTGTGACCCTGGATAAATAACGCGATCTTCTTGGGTTTTAACATCTTATCGCTGAATGAGGTAATTGGATGATTTATCAGATCTCTACCACTGCCAAATTCCATGATTTCTAGTCACTTTTTGATAAAAATTGGTAGAAACCTCCCAAAGCACAAGCACTCAGACTGAAGTGGCCCAGAAGGCAATGCATGGTTGGTTAAAAAAAAAAAAAAAAAAAAAATCCTAGAACACACTTTCAAAATGCTTGTGGTTATTTGTTACTTTCTAAAAATCAAATTCCCTTCACATGAAAAGGGAACATCGCTAATTATTAGAGAAATGCAACTCAAAACTACGAGGTATCACCTCACACCGTCAGAATGGCCATCATTACAAAGCCCACAATTAATGCTGGAGCGGATGTGGAGAAAAGGAAACCCTCCTACACTGTTGGCGGAAATGTAAAATGGTGCAGCCACTATGGAAAACAGTATGGAGGTTCCTTAAAAAAACTAAAAATAGAGCTACCATATAATCCGGCAATCCCACTCCTGGGCATATATCCGGAGAAAACTATAGTTCGAAAAGATACATGCACCCCAATGTTCATAGCAGCACTATTTACAATAGCCAAGGCGTGGAAGTAACCTAAATGTCTCTTGACAGATGAATGGATAAAGAAGATGTGGTTTATATATATATATACACAATGGAATACTACTCGGCCATAAAAAAGAATGAAATAATGCCATTTGCAGCAACATGGACGGACCTAGAGATTATCATACTAAGTAAAGGAAGTCAGACAGAGAAAGACAAATATCATATGGTATCACTTATATGTAGAATCTAAAATATGACACAAATGAACCTATTTACGAAACAGAAACAGACTCACAGACTTAGAAAACAGACTTAAGGTTACCAAAGGAGAAATGGGGGGGGGGGATGAATTAGGAGTGTGGGATTAGCACATACAGACTACTATATGTAAAACAGATAAACAACAAGGTCCTACTGCATAGCACAGGGAACTATATTCAATATCTTGTAATAGCCGATAATGGAAAAGCATCTGAATAAGAATATATGTGTAAAACTGAATCACTTTGCTGTATACCAGAAACTAACACAACATCGTAAATCAACTATACTTCAATTAAAATTTTTTTAAAGAGGTAATTAAAAATCAAATTCCCTTTCTTTTCTGTAATCAACAGCTTTAGAGCAATACGAAAACTGTTTTCCACATGGAGAGAACTACTTTACAGTTTACAAAGTGTTTTATTACATACACAATCTCATTTCACCCACACAGCCAACCCTGTGAGATCAAGATAACAGTCTGATAGGATTCACTTTCCCAGCCACTTTATAAAAATCCAACTGTTAACAGTACTAACTTTTCTAACAGTACCCACAATCTTTTCAAAAACACTGTATATTCCCTCCCTTGAATGGTTCAGTCACCAACTAGAGTCCAGATCATGAGGTTTCCAACCTTTATTTACGTTCTCAAATGCCACTGGGACTGTTTCATCATGTGGGGACAGGCAGGAAGAGCAAGATACAAAACAAAATAGAAGATGGAAAAGAAGCTGCTGAGTGAGGACCCGATCGCGCAAGAAGACTGTCTTCTTTTATCACCAAGACAGTCTTCAGTCCTATTAACAGGTAAACCTCGGTACATGCAAGTAACAAAGAGATTAGGGCTCTGTTTTGGGTTTTTTGTTCGTTTCTTTCTCTGTTTTTAAGATGTCCTTAGCTCAAGGAAAATCTTGTTTCCATCACCTATATTAAGTCACCATACAAAACGCGCCCATATGTTCCAGGAACCACCATTTCTGTTCTGTCCCCCTTGGATTCAGCTATCTTCGGTCAAAGCCACACTCTTCTCCTTGCTGGGATTTGTGCCAGCAGATCCTATATCTGAATGTGTCAGGATCACGTATTTAAATGGCAAGGTATTTTATTTTATTTTTAAAATTTATTTATTTTTAACATCTTTGTTGGAGTATAATTGCCCTACAATGGTGTTAGTTTCTGCTTTATAACAAAGTGAATCAGCCATACATATCCATATATCCCCATATCTCCTCCCTCTTGCATCTCCCTCCCACCCTCCCTACCCCACCCCTCTAGGTGGTCACAAAGCACCGAGCTGATCTCCCTGTGCTATGCAGCTGCTTCCCGCTAGCTATCTATTTTGCATTTGGTAGTGTATATATGTCCATGCCACTCTCTCACGTCGTCCCAGCTTACCCTTCCCCCTCCCCGTGTCCTCAAGTCCATTCTCTATGTCTGCGTCTTTATTCCTGTCCTGCCCCTAGGTTCTTCAGAACCTTTTTTTTTTTTTTAAGATTACTAAACGGCAAGGTATTTTAAATACAGTGTTATCACCTATCTCCCTTACAAGGTTATTTAAGTCAAATGGGATCTTTATAAAATTATTTTGAAAACTACAAAACAGTATGCAAGTATATATAAGCTGGAACTTTCCAGCAATACAGAAATTACAGAATGTTATTGCAGGAAGCAATCTTAGAAGTCACCTAAATAATTTCCCCCTCATTTTCTAGCTGACAAATTTGTAACAGAAAGTTTAAATGACTGTGCAGACTCACACAGTGAATCCCTAAGTGAGGGATTAGAACACAGGGTCCGGATTCCTAATCAAGGCTTCTTCCTACTTGGAGGGCAGAAGGCAAACCTCAAAGAGGGGCTACACTACGTTGCCCCCTGCTGGAACGGGCATCTTGCCATGATGGCACCTTTACCTCGGACCATTACCAAAATGTACCTCCAGGAAAACGTACGGGGATCAGATTGTTAAATCTAAAGGATTTCCTCTAAACTAGGATAACTGTGTGAATTCAATTCGAACAGACTTGTAGAGTATGTGGTTCTTCTCTGACTATAAAAATTGGGGGAACATTGCTCTTCTGATGCATAGAGAGTTGTTTTTCTCTCCCTCTTCTAACAAACCCTCTCAGAGCAGAGCAGGCTAAGACATTACCAAAACCTCCCTGCAACAGGCCAAAAGGGCTTCAAAGTGAAACTAGAAAGAGGCAACCTAGTTCGCACGTATTCCCAGCCGTCTCACAGTCCACCACGTGTAGATCAGCCTCCTTCTTCCGAACGGCTGCCAAGTATTCCATTTATGCCTTTCACTGTGCTGTCTACCTACTCACGATCAGTTATTTTTGTCACAGAAGAAAGCTTAGGCTGGAGGAAGCAGGAAGGGGCCAGGGTCAGGGAGACAGAGGCTCTGGAGGGCTTCTCCAGGGACAGGAGGGGATCAGGGGCTGCACAGGTGCTACGCCAGGGCCAAGAGCGCTGGTACCTGGGGCCTTGCTCAGCTTTGAGGGGCGCTTTGGGGGCAGCCTGAGCCCTTCCAGAGGAGCAGGACCAGAGACGCTGGCTGGAGGTACCCGGGCAGCTGAGGAAGGGATGGTAACACAGCCAGCGGTCAAGTGCTTTCCTTGCCTGGCACCGCAGAAGCCCAGGACTCTTGTGGGATGCAACGAATATAGACGTAGAGAAGGAGCCTCCCATGTCCCCCATGAGCTACCCACACGTGCGCACACAAAGACTGAACTTCTCATCAGCCAGGCAGTTAGGGGCTCAAAGCAAACTACATTTGCTCTAGAGAAATACAGGAATGTGTGCCACTTCTTCCCTCTAGGTTTCCACACGAAGCCTCGCTCCTGGTACGTAAGTTTGGTTCGAACAGGGAGGAGCCACCCTGGTCGCAGCTATCTTAGAATGCACGGGGCCTGGGTGGAAGTCATCCCTGAGGATAAGATGTATTCCACCAAAAGGACTAGTCTTTTGGGATAACCCCCTGACATGTCTTTGATTGGCTGAGTTTTCTGACCTTATTGTATCATTCACAAAGCACAGCTAATTTGGTTTCCCCACGTGACCTATGTTGCTTTATAAAGCGTCACATCACTCAGCATTCTGTGGTTGAGTTGTAACATCCGGTGTGCCCATGAACTCCGGCACCAGGGCTTGCCTGGGATGACGGGGTGGCCTCACTTGTGGCTCACTGGTGATGAGTTAGAGATGGACCTTCAGCTTGAAAAGGCTGCACATCTTATCTTTTACTGGGTCCTGCGGTCCTGCAAAGGCATCCCTCTCCTTAGGCTGGACAGGCACTGGCACAGTGCCTTTAACCAAGCAGAGAGGGCAGTGAATCCGGATGGTGCCCTGGTGTCAGGGCCTACCTCTGTCATGATGACTAATGCCGTGATGTTTTCTTGAGCACAGCGGTGGTGCTATGGCCTTGGGCTGCAAGAATGTACACTCCCTGTATTCTTCTACTGGGGACCCTTGTATAAAATTCATAGCATCCCAGTTGGCAAACATGTTGGTCATATAGCATTTTCTCAGGAGCACCTGTACATTTGACACCTGGACCATAATAATTGCTAGTATCTGTTCATACGATAAAACACTCTGAACCCATTAAAATTACATTGTGGGGACTTCCTGATCATTCAATGTTAATGATTATGGGACAATTCCCCACATGTAGTTAATGAAAAAAACAAAACCCCAAAAAGTGTATACTGCACGAACATTTTTTTTAACTATACAAAAAGGATGCATGTGCATAGAAAAAAAAAAAAAATGAAATGTTCCAAAATATTAACTGTGTTACTTGGGAGTGAAGGCTGATGGGTGATCTTTATATTCTTTTTTATACATTTCTCTATTTTCCAAATTCTCTGCAATGAATATTTATCATCAAGAAACAAATGTTATTTTTTAAAAGTGAACGCTAATGGCAAGGGTGGGTTAAATTTGAGGTGGGTGAGAGCTGGCCCGTGGGGCTCTCCACAGACACACACGGTCTCAAAGATTCAAGACAGAACAAAACTGCGACATTCTTCTAGAGGAGCGCGGTACTGAGGACTAGCTCTGCCTTGGTGAGTATGAATTCCACAGGGGCGCCTGCAAATAACAGAATGTCCCTTTAGTGGTCACCCTAAATCATCTCCCTGCCCAAAGAGCGGCATTAGCTCTGAGTGCCCAAGACTCCGAAGGTCTGCGGTGAATGTCCAAGGGCTGTTAACATCTAGAATTGTGCTAGCGTGGTTTATAGCTCTGCTCCCCAAGAGGGCTGCCTGCACCCTGAAAATAAATGGTGCTCACCCTGGGCAGGCACCAGGAGTCTAGGAGAGAAGCAGAACAGATGGATGCCGAGGATAAAACAGGATGACACAGCCGTCTGGTCGGGATGGATAATGAACCGCTACATCCTATCTGAAATTACTTAATTTCTGAGACACTGTATTATAAATATGCTGTCAATGGAGTTAGTGGGTTTGTGAGGAAAGGAGGTGAATCAGAAGTGGTTTGACAAAATACCACTGGTTCCCCAAACAAATATCCTTCCTTCTGATCTCAGCCTACACGCTACCTGGAGGATAAAGGGAAACGCTACCAATGACGAAAGACATTCTCCAGGCAGCCTTGGGCTACTGACAAGCAGCTTTGCTTCGAAAAAAAAATCATAGTTACTAAAGGGCATCGAGACGTTGGCCCTTTTTTATCTGCAGACTTCTACCCTAATTTATGGTTTTAAATGTCATGTTACAGTCTTACAGTTGTGAAGGAGGTAGAGGGTGTCTGTGAGCAGTTGAATAGAGGAATAAATGCATAACATGAATGCAAAGAAAAATGCAATTAGATACTTGTTTATTTAGCAATAGGTTTGGGTTTTTTGTTATTATTTTTCTTGCAAAATTTATAAAATCCCAACCTTCCATAACATAGAAGCAAGTAAATCGTCCTTTCTTGAGTGTCAACATGCAGCCTGTACTATCATTATTGGCCAAAAAACAAAACAAAATAGAAAAATCTGCACTTAGGGAAAGCTGAGGCTTGCTCGCTATCTCTGCTGCTTCTTATGGCTGGAAGAACAGCAGAGAACTTTGTGCTCTAGGATTCATCTGTTTGCTAATTTTCTCTAAGCGCAATTCATTTTCTAATTTCATCTCTTCACTATTATTTCAGCGAGAAGCCGCAGGTATTGCCTCCACCTGTGAGGTATTATTAATTAGCAGCTAGCAAGGGTGAGCAGGAATCATGTTCTCCATTTGGTTCATGAGAGGTGGTGCTCAAAATTTTTTATACCAGCCAATCTGAAAAAAACACAAAAATCTGATTCTGGGTGCATTTAAGGATTCTTGGATCCTGCAGACCCAGACACGCATACCTTGAGCAACCATGTAGATGAGATTGTCATAATTTCAAAGTTGGATAGGAAGAAAATGAACCAGCTGCTATTTAATTTTTATGGCGCCTACAATTTGTCTCATTAGCTGGCAAATAGGATAGGCTGGGAACTAAAGCTGCTCTGGACTCTGCACGAGAGAAAAAAAGTGATGCATAGCACTCACTCACTCTGATGGGGAGGGGAGCGGGTAAATCACAGCTGCTAGGCTGGCTCCATCACTGCAGTGATCCATGACCTTCAGCAAATTACAGAAGATTCCAGATCTTCATCCCCTTATCTAAAAAAAGATAATGACCCTGTCCATATCTCAGAACTGCGGGGCACCTGGAGAGGTAAGGATCCCTAAGTGCTTTGAAAACTCTGGAAGGCTATTCGAATGCAATTTGGAAATGACCTGATTGGTAACCTGAAGCCCAAGGGTGGCAGGTTTGACCTGAATCGTAGAGGTGCAGCCCAGAGGCTGGGTTCCCTTATTCGGAGACTCAAGGAAAATCCCTACATGTTTCTCTTTCTCTGTTCATGGTTGTTACCCCTTGGCCAGTGAGGCAGTTGGAGAAAGGGAGGATGAAAGCCAGTAGGTTTCCTAGGTCATTTCCGACTTAGAAACAGGGTGATGCTACCTGGTGACAAGTCATGGTAGCCTGCTGACAGAAGTCTGTAGAACATGCAGACCAAGTGGAGTTGGGGAGGTGGCCAGGAAGCAAAGAGTAAACAGAGCCCTGATGTATAATAAAGAATCTGTCTGGCCTTTGGCCCTGGATCCTAGGAGGCACCCTCTAAAGCCTTGGAATGTCCTCAGTGATATGTGTCTTTATTATTCATGCTGGGCTCCAAGTAGTTTATGCCGATGCGATGACTCAGAATTGGGGTAGGCCATGCCAGAAAGACCAACCATGTGATCAGAGGGTTGGAGCACTGGGCCAGGTGATGTCAAGCTCAACTTTCTGACCTCTGGGGAGGAGTGGGGTGTTGGAGATTGAGTTCAGCCATGTGGCCAATGACTGAATCACTCATGCCTATGGTAATGAAACCCCAGTATAGACACTGGACACCAGAGCTCAGGTGAGCATCCCTGGCTGGTGATTTACATTGATATAGAAGGAGAGTGATGTGTCCTGAGGACAAGGGCACTTTGTTTGGGGACCCTCCCAGACCTCCCTCAACCTGCGTCTATTTTTTTGACTGGTCCTCATTTGATTCCTTTATAATACAACTATAATCATAAGTATAGCACTTTCCTCAGTTCTGTGAGTCACTCTAGTGAATTATCAAACCTGAGGGAGTAGAAACCCCCAAATCTGCAGCCAGTAGGTGGCCTGGGAACCCCCAGAGCTTGTGGCTTTTGTCTGAAGTGGGGGCAGTCTTACCGGGGACCCTACCCTTAACTTACGGGGTCTGTGCTGAGTCCGGCAGTTGGTGTCAGAATTGCACTGCAGGCCTTTAGGGTCCAAGGTGGCAGGGAGGCACTGAAAGATGGGATGCGTGGTGTTAATCTGGATTTCAGTCAGCAAACCTGGGGCTGAACGCTCGCTTTAGCGTCACCTTAGCTTTGTGACTTTATTCAGGTTACTAAACCTGTTAATCTCCCCCAGACTTCATGTCCTGACTGGCTGGTAAAATGGTGGAGATGATACCTGCCACGTGGAGCTCTGAGGACTGAATGAAACGTCACAGCAAGTCCTGAACATCCCAGGAGTGGAGGTCTGATCCGAGCAGAGCCGTGGGGTAGAGCCCAGAGGTGGGTAAAGCAGCAACTCGGTCAGGTCCTGAGCCTCAGGGTGGGAGGCTGGGGGCATGACGTTGCCATGGCCCGCAGGTCAGGGGCAAGAAATGAGTGCGGCAGATAGGTTTTGAGAGTAGAAAGATGATCCAGAAATGCTCTGAAAACCTCCTTCTTTGAGCAGAGTGTCTGACAAGTGATCCCCCCTGAGAACGCTCTCTCCTAGAACAGGGGTTGTTCCAGGTTCAGCCTCGAAGGAAAAGGAGAAGCTGAGGGACTGGGGCTCTGGGCCCCCCCACCCACTTTTCATGTTTCTTACATGGGGGCTACAGGTAAAAAAAATCATCTGAAAAACGTTTCTGCCACTATTTTAAAAAAAGAGTTTGTTTTAGAGAATACCTCTGATTGCTAGGGTGGCTCCTCCCCAGTACCTTATCCTGAGTTTCAAGAATCAGACAACAAAATTAAAGTGACCAACCTTTGGGAGGGAGAGACTGCTGATTAGCAGTTCTGATTGCAAGGAAGGGGATGCTAGATTTACACAGCCTGTCTTAAAAGCCTGTACTTAACAATAGCAGGTTTTCAAAAGAAATCAAAGAAAAAATAGGGCTGATTTCATAGCAAGACTCTAGAAGAAAAGGTGACTCAAAAGTGTTGAGATGCTCTTCTTCTTTCCTCAGCCTCAAGGAAAGTGGCTTCAGATGTTAAGACCTGGGGAGCTCCCTGGTGGCCTAGGGGTTAGGATTCTGGGCTTTAACTGCTGGGGCCCGGGTTCAGTCCCTGGTCCACTCCCTGGTCAGGGAACTGAGATCCTGCAAGCCACGCGGCACAGCATGGTGCGGCACGGCCAAAAAAAAAAGTTAAGACCTGCATACAAAGGCTGGAAGGAAGGGCACCAAGGTAACCACAGATGCACATAAAGCTGTGGGGTGGGCTTGCAAGGAGAGTGACAGGAAAGTATGGTGGATAGAACCTAAAACGACTTACAAAAATCTTAAGGACCAAAAAACGGTAGGGGGTTGGGATGGAGAGTGACTATTTGTGTATTTACCCAGCATCCAGTAACCAGGCACAAGGCCAAGTGCTTCTGGGGAGAAATGAGGGAGACTGTCTCTCCTTTTTTACATCAGTCTGATGGGGAGGCCAAAATAATACTGCCTTGCACCCAGTGGCTTACAGAATTCTCACTGAAAACAGCTCCTTCAGTCTTAGACCTCTCTCTCTATCCTCTTCCACATCTTCCTCCATGCCCTCAGCCAGAAGGAACCCTGGAGGAAGGGGGATGAAGGAGATACCAGGCAGTACTGGGCTCTCTCCTCGCCCTGATAACTGCCACCGGTTATCTGCCTTTTTCTTTTCTGAGGATGACTCTCTCCCTCATCCATCCCTCATTCAAACAGACTTCTGCTAGGTCAGTGCTGGGCTCAGTGGAGTGCAGAAGTTAGACGGGGCTGGGGCTCCCCGCCACACCCTCCTTTTACAACTGAGGAAACTGAGGCTCCAGGAGGTTGAGCAACTTGCCCAAGGTCATCAAGTTAGTGGGTCACAGGGCCAGGATCTGAATCCAGGACTGTCTAGCCCACTCTCTCTCCCGACAAGACCCCACCTGGAGAGGCCGTGAACTGTAGAGGCCGGTGGGTCTAAGAAAGCAAGGGAGGGCCTCTGAGGCAGGGGGGCTGCCCCTGTGGAGGTCAGAAGGCCTGGGAGCCGGATCTCATGGGGGGCGGCCACAAACAAGGGAGTGGGCTGCTGGGGGAAGGCCTTCAAGTGAAGCATCAGGGTCGTGAATCGCTCAGATCTCAACCTGGTTCTGCAAAAACTCTGCTTTAAAATTCCTCTGAGTCTTAGCCCTCAAGAAATTTGGGGAAGTGGTCTTTGCCAAGAGCTCATATTCCTCCTACTCCCAGAAGGACATCATCTGTTTATTTTTCAAATCCTCAAATCCCTGTTTCTCATGAGGCCAGGAAGCCCATCTGTTCCAGGTCCGCTTGGCTGTGGCCTTGACTGCACCGGAGCGGAAGCTCTTTAACTCGCCTTCTGAATGCGGGATTAATGAGCCCAGCAAGCTCTGCCCCTCGCGAGGCTGACCTAACAACCTCCCCACGAAGACACCTTCTGACTCCACTGCCGGGTCAGGCACCTGCACCCGAAACACACACTGAAAATCGCAAGGCGCGACGCGGAGCACCAGATGGTCTGGTTTTCACTGGCAGGAGGAACAAAGCTGCGCTTACGGCAGCACTGACTTCTTTTCTAAGGGCAAGTTTCTTCTTGCTGAATTTTAATCCGCAGTTCTTTATGGTTTTCAATAAAGTCAAAAGCTCCCTCCTGACATTTCCAACCAGCAAAGAAAATAAAGGTGTAAATATGCTCAGAGGCACCCCTTTCCTTTCTAGGGAGAAGTGCTGGGGAATGGGCTGGACGGCGGGGAAGCCCCGAGCTTGAAGTGGATAGAAATGGGTTCGAGTCCAGCTCTGCTACTGGTCAGCCGGGTGGTCTTGGCTGGACAGGCTGCTTTTCCCTCTGTGACTCCATTTTCTTTTTTTTTTTTTTCGATACGCGGGGCTCTCACTGTTGTGGCCTCTCCCGTTGCGGAGCACAGGCTCCGGACGCGCAGGCCCAGCGGCCATGGCTCATGCGCCCAGCCGCTCCGCGGCATGTGGGATCTTCCCAGACCGGGGCACGAACCCGTGTCCCCTGCATCGGCAGGCGGACTCTCAACAACTGCGCCAACAGGGAAGCCCGTGACTCCATTTTCTCATCAGCAAAACCAGTTTAACACAGGCTGAGTCACAGTGAGGATTCAATGAAGCGTCATGCTGCGTAAGGGCGGGACGCCCTCAATAAGCTTCCTTCTGTCCTTTCTCATCGGGGAGAGATTTTTTTTCTTTTTTTTTTCTTTAACGGTTTCTTCTACGAGTTTGATCATTTGTCCTTTAAAAATGTAAGTGAAAGTAGGAACAGTTACCTTCATCTCCTCTTTCTGTGTCCCTGCCACCTCAAGACACCGTGCGCCTCGAGCAAGGCAGTGCCCTGCGTGGTCTCCGCCCTGCTTCGCTTTTAATGTCGTCGACATGGGGGAGGGTGCCTGGGAACGGGACCATCCTTAAGGAGCTCTGGTCAAGGGATTAAGGAAGGCGGAAAGGAGAACAGGGCTCCACCAACCATGTGCGGTGCCAGTGAACTGAGGGGGGCTCAGCTCTCGGAACAAGATCAGGAGGCCGGGAGCCCCCAGGGGCTGGGGCTGCTGCGTCTCCCCACCCAGGCGGGGCCCAGGATGGCCTGTCCCTCTGCTTCCTGGGGCACCACACAAGGAAGCCCCCATGGACAATGGGTTTGCCTGCTGACATCCACATTTCCTTTGGCGGGGACAGAGCAATGGGGCAGAGTCCTTAAAAACGGGGAGTGGCTGACTCTAGCCTTTGGCACCCGGCCATTTCCCCAGGGAGAGGCAAGCAGCTGGTTCAGTCTGAGGGTCTCAGGGCACGTGGCGCCCCTCCCCATCTAGGCCACACTATCAAACGCCCTCTGCGAGTCCCCACAGCCCCCGAGAGTGGTGACAAGGTCTGCTACTATAAAAGTCTCTGTCCTCCCTCGATGGCCCTGGGCTCAGGAACTGCTGTCCTGGGACAGGGTCTCACCTCCGCAGGACTGTGCCCCCGTGTCACTGGACCCCGCCCCACTGACAGCCCTGCCATTCACAAACCGGCCCTAATTCTCCTTGGAACCATTTTGACGGTGCCCCGGCTTGTGTGGGAGACGGCATTTCCTTCAAGGTTTTCCTAAATTGACTTCCTCCAAGTTTGGAAGGTTGCCCCTGACTCTGACAGTCTCTGAAGCCACACGGTTTACAATGTTACGGATTTCTATCCGGACGGCTCTCCCGATGCACCTTTCCAGACGTGAGTCCGGGTCCTTGCAGACACTTCTCCATCGGCAGCCCTGCCCCTCTGATCAGACCACTGCCCAGGTGCACTGGACTCGCCCCGCCTCTGACGGAAGCACTGACAGCACACAGCCAGCCAGTGAGAAAGGAGACGGGGCCCTTGTGCTGAGATGGAGGGTGATGCCAGAGCAACGTCAGTAAGATGCTGGCCGACCTGAGCCAACTCAGGAAGGAGCACAGTGCCTGCTCCAGGCTCAGGCTCTGGCCCTGAGTGTTCCTTCCCGCAACATTTCGGGAGGCAGCGCACACGCAGAGAAAAACACAGACACCAGCATCTGACAACCTGCCTTCAACCCGGAATCAGCCCATCTCTAGCTGTGTAACTTGGGACAAGTCAATCAACCTCTCTGGGTCTCAGTTTCCTCATCTGTGAAATGGGGACAGTGAAGTCCTTACCTCTTAGGGCAGTTAGGAGGTTTAAAGGAGCTATGATATCTAAATCACTCAGAGCTCTGCCTGGTGCCTCGTAAGCAACCAATACATGTTGACTTTTATTATCATCATTACTGAGTGGTCTTCATCTCTTCTGGGAAGATGTTTGACTTCTCCCGGCAGTACGTGTGTTTCTTCCTCTGTATCTCCCCAACGTCGTGCTCACATCACCAGCCCAGCAATTACTATGTTGCTATAATTATTTAGCCATGTGTTTTTCGATCCAACTAGATCACGTATTTGTTCCTCTGACAACCCGGTGAAGGCCAGGGACCCCTCCTGAATGCAATGTTTTAAATGCATAAAATAAAATGCATAGGATTCTAAAGGAAACCAATCATACTGAAATACAGTTATCAAAATATTTCTCAAAAACAGATCTGTGACATGGTAATCTATGTTCTTCTTTATTAACACTTTAAATAACAAGATGTACTGCTGGGTCTCATCATTACCCTGATTTTAAAGGAGTGATGAACATAAATGATATTTTGAGATATTTACAACAACCATAAGTAATATGAAATCTGTCAATTCTATTGGTGATAAAGTCACAGGGACTACTGATATCACCGTGGTCAATCCCCTGCCTTTATAAGTAAAGGAAACGCTACACTTCAGTTGGAGATTCGTGAAAATCCAAAGGCGATTTTTTTTCTAATCTAAACTCATAGACCCTTTGAATTCTATTGAGAACCTTGATCTGGGCTGTGAGTTTCTAAGAGCTCGTTGTTCTGTTTATCTTTGTAATCTCAGCCTCAAATACAGAGCTTGGAATGCAGGAAGGACTTAACACATTGTTTTTTAAACTTCATAAACTTAGGACATTGTGCCAAGCGCTACAAACAGATGCTGAGGCTCCTCTGCCCTCTAGAAGCTAGAATCTGTACGCAAGTAACTGTGACACAAGACAAAAGCTGGAAAAAGCCATAACGTAAGCGATTAGAAGGGTAGGGGGCCTCGGGTGTGTGTGTGTGCGTGTGCGTGTGCGTGTGCGTGCGCGTGTGTGCGTGCGTGCGTGCATGCGTGCGTGCGCGTGCGCATGGGTGGGGAGTAGAGGACTGGATGACAGTCGTGCATCTATCAACTTATTTTGAAATTATAAGTTATCAATCTATCATCTCCTTGACTAAAGTGAGCTTTTCATGGACACAGACCACGCTTTATTTACGTCTGTGCAACAGGAATGGTAGATTGAAAATGTTAAACAGATGTATTTTTCATTCCCTTGTAATCATGTTCCCTGCAGCCCTCCCACAATTACAGCTAAGTCTTTTCCCCAAAGGAGGGGAGCAGAGCAGCAAGGAAGGCCAGGGAGGGAAGGAGGCGGGCATGGAGAGAAAGGCTGCCACCCGCCACCCACAGGCGGAGACGGTGGACAGACAGCCCTGCTGCCCTTGGGCGGGGCTGGAAGAAGAGAGCGGGGGGGGGGGGGGGGGGGGGAGGGGCAGCACCA
>NC_041217.1:21960040-22082328 GCF_002837175.3 Physeter macrocephalus
CGGGGTGCGGCGGGGGGGGGGGGGGGGGGGGGGGGGGGGGGGGGGGGGGGGGGGGGGGGGGGGGGGGGGGGGGGGGGGGGAGGGGGGCGGGGGGGGGGGGGGGCGGGGGGGTAAGGGCAGCACCAGGGTCCTACTCCTCCTCCCCTTGGGGCTGACCCTCAACATGGAGAGGGCAAAGGGGAAAAGGGAGGGAGGAGGGAAGGAGGAGGGAGAGGGGTTAAGAGGAGAAGATAAACGCTGAGGGCACTTACTTCCTGCATCCTTTCAAGACGCTGGGTAAGGACCACCTTGCAGATGCCTTGGCATCAACAGAAGACGACCACACCAGAAAGGAAACGCAGTGGTGTGTACAGGGTTCTGAAAGGCAGGGGCCAGGAGAGCACCCACAGGGGCCCCTGGGCTTCCAGGTGGCATGAAGGGACCCAGTGGGGACCTGGAAGGTGGCTGAAAATTGAGAGGCAGCAGGTGTGCCGTGAGGCTGCTGCAGGGAGACGGGAGGGGGCTTCATACCTAAACTGCAAGGTGAACCACCCAGGCCGGGGACAGAATGGAGAACAAGGTGAGACTCAGCGTGCAGAGCAGTCAGGCAGATGGCCACGCCGGGGGACCTCAGCCCCAGAGCTTACACCAGCTGTGGACTCCGTCCTGGATGCCAGCAGGATGCCTGGTGCCCAGGGCGAGGACTCAGAGGAGGGGAGCTCAAAGCCAGCCTGCCCCTTCCCAGCGACACGAGGACATCCCGGCTGCCCCTGCACCGAGAGGCCACGTCAGCCCTTGGGAGGGCAAGGACTGAGCCCATCTCTGAAGGAACGAGTGACGGGGAGGTGAGGGGCGCTCGCGGGAGAACCGTCTACATGGTTTACTGTAACTGCGTCTGCTCTTCTCGGCAGAAGGGCTTTTATCTGTAAACACGCACTCTCCCCACCGCACCCCAACATCAATGTACTGCCACTCCAGTCTGGAGTTCTTTCTTGTGTGTCTCTGTGACACCCACTGCCACAACGCAGTTGAGACAGGCCTAGGAATCCCCGGCCTTCATTTTGCCAAGCGGGGGGAAAGCAACCAAGGCACCTGGAAATCTGAATGACGTGCTTTGGTCATCCCCAACCAGGACTGGAATTAAAGCCAGCTCTCATTACATGGTTTGGCATCAGTATCCCTCCTCTACGCTGAGATCTTTATTTTTTAAAAAAATCAACAAGCAAATTAAAAAAGAAAAGAATTCCCAACGAATACCATCATTTGATTGAATCTAGCCATAAGAAAAAATTCAGAAAAGAACATGACTCTAACAGAAATATATTGAGAGTGACAGGGGAGATTAACTTTGGAAGGTATGGAAGTTCTACAGAATCCGAAGGACAGATCATTCATAATTCATACCAAGCTTCGACAATGTGCACAGTCTCCTGTCAACCAGGTTTAACGCATCCTATGCGTTCACCCATTTGCCAGACAGAGTAAGAGAAAGTGGCTTTTCTATTATATGATTAAAACGTGACTGTGACCCCACCATGCTTGGGGCCACGAGTTGCCGAGCTCCTGGACAGCGGCTCCCAGACCCTACTTCCTCCCTGTTACTCTAACTCAGCGAGGGGCACAGAGCCACTACTCGCCCACAGGTATCCTCTGTGCACTTAGAAAAAGGCAGACATGAAAATTGCAGGCCAGAGCCCAGCCAGGGTGAGTAAAACTGGGGGCCACCTGTATAATCACAGGTGGGCACATTCAATAAGACATGGCATTTACACAAAAAGTCTCCTTGGTCAAATCTGTAATTATTTAGGGATAAGGAAGATGTGGTATATATATATATATATATATATATATATATATACACATATATATATATACACACACACACACACAGTGGAATACTACTCAGCCATAAAAAAGAATGCAATAACGCAATTTGCAGCAACGTGGATGGACCTAGAGATTATCATACTAATTGAAGTCAGAAAGAGAAAGACAAATATCATATCTAAAATATGATACAAATGAACTTATTTACAAAACAGAAAGACTCACAGACATAGGAAACAGACTTACGGTTACCAAAGGGGGGGAGGGGTAAATTAGGAGTTTAGGATTAGCAGATACAAACTACTATATATAAAATAGGTAAACAAGATCCTACTGTATAGCACAGGGAACTATATTCGATATCTTGTAATAACCTATAATGGAAAAAAATCTGAAGAAGAATATATATACACACATATAACTGAATCACTTTGCAGTACACCAGAAACTAACACAACGTTGTAAATCAACCATACTTCAATTTTTAAAAATCTGTAGTCATTTAGAAAGCACCATTTTGCTGAAAATCTATCTTCTTAAGGGGTAGTTTCTTTTCTTTTCTTTCTTTCTTTTTTTTCTTCTTTTTTTTGAGGGGTAGTTTCTTATTTGGCTCTGCTTCACAGGGAGGCGTGCAGCACAGAGAAGAGAGTTCTCAACAGCAGCCTCCAACCTCTTTATCCACAAAGGCAATCTTTTCCTCTGCACCCGAGATTGGACAGAGACAGGACACTACAGGGGTAATGTCATCTGTCATGAGTAAAATCATTAGTGCTGTGTAAAAAAATGTTTTAAAGAAAATTGGCATTTTTCATCTCTGCTATGGAAATGATGAGCATGGTGTCCAAATGTCCAAGTATGACTATTACTGAAATATCTCACATGTATTTGACTCCTCATGTTTTCTAAGCGCTCCCACTTATTGGTCCTTCCTACCGGGCCCTTACCTCCTTTATTTCAGGGATGAGGAAACGGGACTCTGAGATGTTAAGTGACTTGCTTATGGTCTTAGCGTAGGTGGCAGAGCCAGGACTAAAACCTACACCAGCCCCCTTCCTACTCTATCCTACACTCAGGCAGGGTTGTCTGAATTGCCCTGAATAGAGAATCCACCTTTCTGTTCTTGCAAAGTTCCTGATTCCTCTGGTGAAACCTATCAGGAAACCCTCTCTGGTCAAAAAGTATCTCTGTGTTTGCTTTTTCCACCTGACTGCCCACACCATTCAGAGTCAGTGCACCTAGCCAGGGAAAGGGAGACCAAGGATGCTGCTGCCTTTGCTGTTCATCAACCGTGTCCCAAGTCTCGTTGCTTCCCCATGCCCAGACATCGGGAACATCTGCAAGGCTTGCTGGGTATAAGCCTTACTTAGCCAGTCCCATCAGGCCCTTGTGTCAGCAGCCAGGCCTCAGGGGCAGTCCCTGCCACCTCGGCTGGTGGACCAGTTGGCTGCTCAGAATCCATAAGGGATTCTGCCATTCAGGGTCAAATTTGGCTCCCGATGGAGGCGAGTCCTGGCTTTCGAGGTATCTGTCCCTACCACCACTCCACAAACTTTTATTCTGGCCTAGAGTTGACAACCATTATTAGCACCATGCTCTATCCACTAGGCTTCCAAATCCATCTGTCACTGGATCGTGCCAAGAGAGCAAAAAATCAGCTGCTGTGCTTAGTCCTGACTTTCAGTTGCCTGAAGGTGAGGATCCTGTCCTACCCCTTGGTGTGCCTCCCTCTACTGACATCTCTTCTTCTTCAGATCACTGAACTCCCCATGGGTGATTTTCACTTCAGTTCAGCAGCCTTAAAAACAGGTATAGAGAAGAGTGAGAAACAGGGGTTTTTAAGTCCAGTTTTCTATTTATAATCAGGAAGAAGACTGAAACACATGCAAACAAAATATAAGGATTATTGATGGCCTTTATTTCCCCTATTATCCTATTCTTTTTATTTTTATTTTTTTTTTTTTTTTGGTATGCGGGCCTCCCTCTGTTGTGGCCTCTCCCGTTGCGGAGCACAGGCTCCGGACGCGCAGGCTCAGCGGCCATGGCTCACGGGCCCAGCCGCTCCGCGGCATGTGGGATCCTCCCAGACCGGGGCGCGAACCCGGTTCCCCTGCATCGGCAGGCGGACGCGCAACCACTGCGCCACCAGGGAAGCCCCCTATTATCCTATTCTTGATCAATACATGAACGAGAATGACTGTGGGTTGTCTGTTCTGACAATAACTTATAATCTTCTTCCAAAAACCTTGAAAACACCTTTGCCTGACATTGCCCTGCTTTTCCCATGCGTTCACACTCCAAGTCCTTTTTCCCAAGGTTGTAACTTGCCCTCCTCTAACCTTCCCCAGCACTTCATCTACACGTTCCTTTTTGGCTTTCGCTATTTTATAGTCATTTATATTTATACTGTTCTGTGCTCACCTCTTACTCTAAGCTCCTGGAAGGCACACACTCCTGATTCAATTTTGCACCTCTAAGGTTCTTACTGCTGGCCTTTCACATGGGTGGAGCTCAGAAAAAGTTGGTTTAGTGAGTGGACCAAGGGGTGATGGATGGATGGATGGATGGATGGATGGATGGATGGGACAGATTCAATGGATAGATGGGTGGATGGACAGATGGATGGATGGACAGATGGGTAGGTAGATGGCTGGATGATAGATGGGTAGCAGGGCGGAGGAGAGAAGGGAGACTCTTCTTTTGGGTATACTACTACAACTTACTCTCTTTTCGTATTTCTTTGGAAAAGCAACTCACATTCATCTTCATTATCACACTTATTTGATTCCTAGGCACGTTCTCAGTTGGGGAGGTTTTGCAATTTCTCTGCTGCCACCACTAAATTAAAAGTACACTGGCAAGCTGTAGCAAGGGAAAGCCATAAAAGGTCCAGAACTTAAAGGGCTACATCTCTGACTAAACCACAACCCACATTATCACTGTTCTCATTTCGTATTTAAGAAATAAAAGTTTTCTGTTTGGAAAATTCCCCAGGCCTTCCTTCTCTCGCCTGCTTAACAGCCTTCCCAGTTCTCTTGAAATATCTTTATTCTTTCCTAAGACTCTCATTGCCTATTTTCAGCAGATTTTAAGTTTTAAGCAAGGAGAGTCAGAAAACAACAAAGGAGAAAATGAAGTCCACACTCAGAAAAATAAAACAGGTTAGTTGACAGAAAAAGGAACAAGTGCCAATAGCCATGCCATTTGTCTTAGTTACTGCTTTTAACTTTCTCTCTCTCCGGGCATTAATAGAAATAAAGCTGCGTGTCTCCAGCCTCACGCAGCTGATATACAGTTAGCACCTCAGGCAACAGGAGCCACAAAGTTCAAGTACAGTAGAGACAAATTCAAGTAAACAGATTGTAGACACAGTTGATTGCAGCATTTAGTCTCATGGTGTTAGCCACCGTAGCTGGTGGGTTTCATGCAAAAACAGGGGACGCTTATGGGAGAAGAGCCCCATGTAGCCAGCTAGGGCCTCCTCATCACAGAAGTATTTACCCACTGCACATAAAAGATATAAGGATGGCAGAGAGGGGGGAACAGAATGAGGAGGGCTGCCAAATGGTGATTTGGGATCTTTGTTCCAATAAAAATGCCTGAACCCACATGCTAGTTCTGCTGGGTCTCCTTCCCCCGCACCGTCAGATCACTGCTGGAGGACTGCCGCCCGTGTGACTGTCCTGCTGCGAGGCAGTGAAAGGCCCAACAAGCCCTTTAATGGATCCACTCAATGTCACCCCTTAAATTTCTATACCTGCACTTAGACATCAGATTCGTACTATATTCTCTGATGACACTGGCAATTATACCTGCTCGGAGTGGCGACCACTGCCCATAATCAAGAGTAATAATGACCATGGCTTAGATTTGGTGGCCCTTTACAGTTCCAATTCCAGCATCCAAGAGAGACCCATTCCTTAGCCTGGAACCAACGCTCTGAGCTACGGAGTCCCACATGCAAGCTTTTTCTGAACATTTATTCTTCTCGTTCCAAGCCAGCTGGGAAATCCTGTGTGCCAACAAAGCGCTGTCATTTCCGGCGAAACCACGGCTGAACCCGTGTCCCCACGTGGTCCAGGTTGAGCACCACGGAAAGGGCCTCGGAAAAGCAAATGCGAGTCTGGCCTGGAAACCATACTCACCCCACACTGCTTCCTGGAAGGCCCTGGGTTTATTTCCAAGGCCTTTGATACAACCTATATGAGGCAGAACTGGCGTTCTTGGGCCCTGAGACTTTTCAACAGCAACCTCCCCGACTAACTCACACACTGTGCAAGGTCTCGATGTGCAGGACTTTGTGGGCTTTTTTCCGCCGGGCCGGAAAGAATCCGTCCGAGCCATCTGCCCCTGCAGGCAGGAGCTGGCGCCCCAAAGAAGCCAGGGAGGATGTGGGCTCTCCCCGTCCTTGCCGGGAAACCACCCCCAAACCCCCGAAGGGCAATGACGAAATGTCCACGTTGTACTGAAAACAAGAGTGAAAGTGAGAAGAAGACAGCTCCTAGTGGATGAGGCAGCAAGTGGGTCCTTCATAAAGCCTAAAGGGACACTTGGGAATTCCAGCTTCCCATCCCCCCACCCGGCTGACCTCCCACCTACACTCAGCTTCATAAAATCCCAGCTTGGCGGTTCTAGATTGCTACCTGGAACCCCCAAAGAGAGGGCTGAGTCACGGGGACAGAGGACCCGTGTGGCACCGGTACAAGCCCCCCTATTCTCTAGCTTCTGAGTTCTAGTCCTCTCGGTCAAAGGCCAAGTACTAAGAGAAGCAGCAGTCAGGGCGGTATGTCAGGGATGCTCTAGGCAGCCGTAAAATACATAAGATGCGGTTCATAAAATATTCGGAGGGTGTTATTAGGAAGTATGGCTAGGCTACCTCAAAGCAACTTGTTTTCTACGTGACCATATACACATATACCTACAGAAAATCCTATAGTATGTGTATACATGGCATATCTATACTCAGACATGGTACCTGAACTCCACTGAGTATCAAAGGGATTAAATTACTTCGGTGAGGCCTCTTGCAAAAATTGGATACTTACTGCTGCTGGTATCTATAACAATTTTCAGGCACTCTGCATTACTTCACACCAACCTCCCTAGTTCATTGCACTGGGATATATAAAGTTTCTTAGGATCTGCCCATTTCAACTAGAGGTCGTTCGTTATTTTTAAGGCTGCAATTTGGATTCAAGACTTTACAATACGCATCCTGGGCACTGAAACATGGCCTGACCGCACTGGAGTGAGTTATTCTGCAATTCCCAGTGACTGGAAGTAACTGTGGGAAGATGGGAGCCTCCACAGACAAGCCTCTCCTTCAGGCCACGGGGAAATAGAACCAGGGGTTAAAACTTCCTCCCGTGGCTTGGTGGTCCGAAGCTGGACCCCTCCCTCTCCTGCCCTTGTCCTTTATAGATCCCTCTGGCTAATGGGGCGCTGGGGAGGATGGGGACCATTCTAGCGGTGCCTCACCTGCCCATCTTCCGCCACGTTCCCACTCCAATGACTGCCCCTGGCCACGTGCTCTTAGCACTCTGGGTGGACACTGCCCCGACTGTCCACCTCTCCTAGGTCGCTGTCCCGGGACAGTCAGGCACACACTCCCCTTCCTAAGTTGCAGCAGTCAAAGCTTAGACCCCACTGGTGCTTCAAACCAGACTCTACCACTCACTACCAGGGCAATCACTAAACCTCTCTCTGCCTAAGTGTCCACAGCTGTACCCCGGGGATATCAGTACCTCCCTATAGAGCAAGCAGGAAGATTCAGTGAGATGATACACACTACCACTTAGAACGGCGTCTGGTACTAGTATGCACTCAATTTAAAAAAATCATTCTGAAAGAAATTCAAATGAAATCAGAGCTTCCTGCTGATCTTGGCACACTTAACACATGGATAATTTTTCTCCTTCCCAAAACTTCACTGAAATGAAAATACAGGATTATGAAAGGTGTAAACCCTCAACGACACAGAGAACAGGAGAAGCAACAATGCAAAAAATGTCTCTAATTTTTTAAGAAACTGCAAAGTGGATAGAGAAGTTAGCAGAGCTGTGAAGAATAAAGTAAGGGGCCCCCTTTCTGAGCCGTGAAACCTCAGAAAGGCTGGGAGGTTGGCAGTACCAGCTTCTGCAGAAAGTGGGGCTGAAATGTATTAAGGAGCAGTGAGACCCAGGTCCCCTCTCCTGCCTGGGGCCTCCAGCTGATCACCCTTCCCCTACCACAGCAGGAGAGGAGAGGTTCATTTTATGGCAGCCCCAGACTCGGAGACTCGGGGATATACCAGGCACAGCAGAGATCAGGGAAAAGGCACCATACACAAAACAGGGGCTTCAGTGAAAGTGTAAATCTAGATCAAACACCCCTCCTCACTGCCCTTCTACCCTCTCCAGGAAAGGGGGTATCCAGGGGAATCTCCTCATCCCTACCCCAGGTGAGAAATCAGAGGATTCTCCTCTGGAGAAATGAACAGCCACAGAGAAAACACTTATGGATGCTACAGATGTGGGTAGCTGGGGACCACGTCCCCCCACCCTCAGTGAAATGGCTGAAATTCCAGCCTAATCAATTTTCAGTGATGCCCAGGAATTGACAAAACCCACCTGTGCACACAGAGCGTCCATACATGTCTTGGTATTAATTACAAATGGTCAAGGAAGTTTCCAATTTAAAAGATAATCTACGAAGAAATAGGAAACAATGCAGAAAGAAAAATACTGCAGTGAATATCCTCAAATAAATAATAGAAGATAGGTATCCATGATACATGAACAGAATGCTATTTTAAAAAGAATCAACTAGAGAAAGAGTTCTTAGTAATTTAAATATGCAGCTGAAAAAAATGTGACAAAAATCTGGAAGAAAAGTCATGGAAATCTTTCAGAAAAGAGAACAAAACGGCAAAGAGATGGAAAATTGAAGATAAAAGATAAGAACATTTAAGGACCAATCTAGGAGTTACAGGAAAGCCAGAAAGAAGAAAGAAAATGAAGAGGAGAAAATAAAGCAGTAATATAAGAAAATTTCCCAGAAATGAAAGGCACAAGTCTCCAAATGGACAAGACCACAATGAAGGAACAGACCCCATACTGTGTACATTATTGGGAATCTCAGGAAACTAAGAGATAGAAACAGATCCTAAGCTTCTGGTGTACAGAGGACAGGTCATGTATAAAAGACTGAGAATCGGAATGACATCACACTTCTCATCAGAAATATTAGAAGCCAGAAGACTATGAATTGATTCCTTCAAAATTCTATGCTTCACACCAAGTTATCACTCAAATGTGAGAGTAGGAAAACAAGACATTTTCAAACAGTCAAATCTCAAAATATTTATCTCTCAAACCCCTTACTCAGGAAGCTACTAAAGGATCTGCCCCATCAAAATCAGGGGGTAGGGCTTTCCTGGTGACGCAGTGGTTGAGAGTCCGCCTGCCGATGCAGGGCACACGGGTTCGTGCCCCGGTCCGGGAAGATCCCACATGTCGCGGAGCGGCTGGGCCCGTGAGCCATGGACACACACACACACACAAAATCAGGGGGTAATCCAAGAAACGGGAAGACACAGATTCGGAAAACAGGGAATCCAACGCTGGAGGGCTGACAAACCCTCCAGATAACTGCGCAGCAGACCTGGAGAACAGGCAGTCCAAACTGGGATGGTGGGGGGAGGACTCCAGGAAGGATATCTCCAGGGGAAAATGAGATTGATAGATTACTGATTGCATTTAACCATACAGAAAATAGCATTAAGAAAGATTTAGAGTTCTTTTGGAGATTTAGGGAAGAATTAATTACAGGGACACGGAAAATACTTCAGAACAAAACAAAATACCAACAGAGTGATGGTTAACTCCTGGAAAAGTAAAAAGTTATTGAAAAAAAAAAAAGGAAATGTTATCTGAGTATACTTTTGTGCTTTAAGTATAGTGAACAATACTCACCAAGTCAATGGAATGTAAACAATGACTGGATTTAAACAAAAATTAGGAGACAACTGTCTTGAGACCAGAAAGAATGGGAACTGGGGGAGGGAACTTCCCATATGAAGTCAATAGGTAATATCTAAAAATTTTAATACCTTTAAGTTTTAGAAATCAAGAGATATCAGTGTAAGCAAATGATTTAGAAAAGTGAAGGTAGCCTCATGAACAGTGACAAGTGTTGACAGTGGCTGCCTCAGAGGCGCAGAACTCAGGCCAGGGAGGGGTGATGCAGGGCACCGCTCTCTCCCAGGTTAAACCTCTACCCAGAGGTCACAGTTTCTGTACTTCCTAAAACTCTTGGCTGTCTATTACCTAGCAGGTGAGAATTTCAGTCAATGGCCCTATGGACTTGTATGAGTCTGCATCGTTTATGCAATAGCTTCTTGGTGATTGTAACGGAGAGCTTTAGTCTGACTTAGTAAAATGTTCTATTAGAAACTGTTTTATAAGAAAGATACTTTCAACTACTAAACGCAAACTTGCTTCCAAGAAAGGCAAAGTTGAAATCTGCTCAAAGCATTAGCATTAGATTAGAATCATCAGGAAAAGCACAGTGGTGCCTGAATAGAAATGATACTGCCAAAGTGGTTCTATTTTAAAAAAAATGAGCCGGCCTTAATTCTTATTGGGGTTCAGCTATGACTATCTCACCCAGAAGAAAACCATCTGATGGGCCAGGTTGGAAATTAACACAATAATGATAACAGCCACTACTACCATATTTATACTTGCATAACATTTTGCTCAATACTTCCACTTGTATTATTGCATTATCCTCTTTTTACAGCTATACACATATTTTTCCATGAGGACTTAACAAAATCCACACAGCTAGTATTCTAGGCGGGCTTGGACCCCAGCTCTTCTGACTCTAAATTCAGCGCTAATTCTATCTCACCAGCACCTAGCACAGTACCTGGCTCATAGGAGGTGTTCAAAGAGTATTTGGTGAAGGTGTGATTTATTGTGCCCCCCAGCTTGGGACTCCAGCCCACCTTGCATGGCCCAGAAACACCCCGGAGAGCCTGAAACCTGGCGAGAGAGTCACAAAGAAGGTAGGACAGGCGACTGCCACTGGCCCCCAAATTGGTCTCGCTCCTCCAGTCCTGCTCCTGCCATATTCTCTGCACCCTTCACACTTCATTGTTTCTGTTTTCCTGTCCATCCTCATCTCGACTGCACACTCCATGAGGGCAGGCTGTGTCTATCTCCACGGCGCCCTCAGCGTTCAAATATCAGTTGAATGTGTGAACGCATGAATGACACTCCCTAGAGCCTCCCCACGGACTGTGCCGAGTGGATGAGACCTTAAATGGCTAATTTTAGCATGAGGTGTGAGGGACAAATAGAAGCATCCAATAATGACCTCCTGACGACCGGGGTAGGAGGAAACGGGAACTCTCGCTACAACCGGGTGTGAATCGCAGAAGCTTCTCTGCAACCTGCACACCACCGGAGTCAGCCACCTGCTCAGAAGACGGCAATTAGGACACCGCAGTCCGAAAGCCCAGCACCACATGCTCGCGGCTGTGAGCTGTGTACACAAGTGGCGGGTCGCACGTCCCCTCCCTCGCCTGTGTCAGCTGTGTGGTTACCTGCTACATGATCTGTTTACAGAGTCATCACTCAGGGTTGCTTTTGTGCTCAAGAGGCAGGGCTACTGTTTTGGCATCAACAGAGGAGAAAACAAAGGAGGCTTAGAGTGAAGAAATGAGGCCAAAGCACACCAAATCCCTGAAGATCCCAGGAGCCCCTGAGAGAGCCTGCCCAGCCGAGGCCACCCAGCCCTCTGCGCAGAGCTTCTTTCTCAAGCAGGACTAGATCCGTTCCACCCGAGGTCCCCGGACTCTGAGGGGATGCTTGAACAATTTTTCATTTCTTTAGAAAGATGAATGGAAATAGTACATTTATTCAGGACAAATCCACATAGACCAACATAAAAATCCAGGTTTGTTTGATTGGGAATACAAGGTGGTGAAAAAGCTGATATTCACATCCACATACCTCTTTAATCAAAAAGGAGAGAAATGAATGAACTATTGCTGAATAAAGGTAGTCCCTCTCTTTTAGGACACAAAGTCAGTGGGTTGAAAATCATAAAAGGGATCCGGAGGGGTGAAGGCTGGGAGCCACTGTTCTCAGAGGCATATTTGGGTCCTCGGCTTTGTAATCAGACCGATCAGAGCTGCACAGAGCATCCAGGAACCCTGGAGGCATTTAGTACAGCCGAAAAAAGAGAGCAGGTGGCCAAACTGAGGCAGGGGAGAGAGGCAGGTACAGCCTGCAGAGCGCTCTGGGTCTGGCACTTTGGTTACACGCCACCTGCAAGGGGGACCAGTGAAGGACCCGTGCAGGAAAACGATACAAGCAAAGATGTGTTTTGGAACAACAACTCTGTTAGCAGTAGGGTTGACAGACTGGAGGCAGAGAACCCACCAATTGGGCTTCTCCAATGGCCCAGGAGCAACAGAAGAGAGCGGGAATGGGGGCAGTGGGGCTGGGGACGAGGGGCAGTACTCAAGGTGCCTGTGCTGCAGAACTGCCAGGGCGGGCTGGATACGGAGACTCGGCGGGTCCAGGCCTCCGATCTGGATCAGAGGCCCAGACAGATGAGAATGCCAGTCACCGAGACGGGGAACTTGGAGAGAGAAGCACTTTGAGAGAAGAAAATAATTCAGTTTTATATATATATATATATATATATATATATATGTATATATATATATGTATATATATATACATATATATATATTTTTTTATTTTTATTTTTATTTTTTTTGCGGTACGCGGGCCTCTCACTGCCGTGGCCTCTCCCGTTGCGAAGCACAGGCTCCGGACATGCAGGGCCATTGGCCATGGCTCACGGGCCCACCCGCTCCGCGGCATGTGGAATCTTCCCGGACCGGGGCACGAACCCGCGTCCCCAGCATCGGCAGGCGGACTCTCAACCACTGCGCCACCAGGGAAGCCCATAATTCAGTTTTAGACAAGATGAGGTATGATGCGGGGGACACCTCAGTAGAAATGTCCAGCAGGCAGCTGCACATCCCCATCAAGTCCAGGAAAAAATTCTGAGTGGGGAAATACGTGCAGTTCTAGGTGGTAACTCAAGCCACAAGGGGAGATAAGCTTGCATGGGACAGACTGTGTCACGAGAGGAGAAGAGGGCCAAGAAACTCCGGTGATAAAGTGATGTCCCCACCGTCACGGGAGGAGAGGATTTCAAGAAAGAGGAGAACAGACAAGACCCCATGGTGGGCATGGACTTAGCGCTCCGTGTCTTCTGGTGGTGACGTTTACCAGGGGAATTTCAGTGGGGCGGTGCGGGTGGAAACCATATTGTTGTGGGTTGAAGAGCGAGATGGAAGTGAGCAGAGAGACTAAATATGGACTACTTTCAAGGAGCTCGGCTGCAGAGGGAGAACACTAGGGCAGGGCCAGGATCGAGGAAGGGTCTCCATTTGAAAGGGGAGCTATTAGGTCTATCTGTCGACTGAGAAGGAGCCAGGAGGGGCAGTGGGGGGATCGAACAGAGGGACCCCATACTCCCCAGCTCGCTGACCCCATCCTGCCTACCATAGCTCGGGAGGTGGCATCTCCCGCTGGCCAGTTTGTCTTGGGATGCAGTGCACCTGTGGCCACCTTCCCTCAGGGACGTCAAGTCCTCTCAGATCTGGTGTGGGACTGAGGGGGTCCCTAGAGAAGGGTGACCAAACCTAGCTAGCTACCCATCAGAATCTCGTGGCACTGGTTACATATATAAATCCCCAAGCTCCACCCAGATCTGCCTTCTCAGGGTCTCTGGAGGCGAGGTCAAGAACTCTGTCTTGGTAGAAACTCCCCAGTGGTTTCTGGCGCGCTGGGGCAGCGCTAACTTAACTAACGAGCCTTGTGCATGGTGCACTTAAGGGCCCACGGGAAGCGGGGCCTGGTCCGCCCCTCACCCAGGACTGGCTGGTCGTGAGGCCTGCCCACCGCTCCTGCCCTCACACAGTTCAGGGCAGTTTCCAACAGCCTTGAGAGAAGCCGAGGCTCATGTGCGAAGCGGAAGGGACTGGGGCTCTCATGCGCCGGCCTTCCCCTGACAGAGCAATGACAGAAATCCTTTATCGCCTTAAAGTTGTCCTCCTTTACCCAACAGGGCTGGGAAGAACCGCAGGTAATAGAGCCCCGCGATCTTCTTGCTTGAATCACATGCCCTGAGGATGACTACGTCCAGCCCAATCCTGGAAGAACGTTCTGGCTTTGACACGAGCTTGAGTGCCAGGCCCAGCACCCTAAGAAAGAATGAACACTGCCCAGACGTTAGACACCCTATTCGTCTGGGAACCAGGGGAGCAACACATGTGCCCATCACTCCTTTCCCCAGAGGACTCAGCTCGGCTCTCGGGAAATTGGTCCTATCCCCCGGAACTGACAAGAATTCAGGCTCTGGAAGCTTCGAAGAACCGCAGGCTTGTCAGTCCTTCCGAGGGGGCAATGGGAGGAGCTGGGCACCTCGGCAGACACGCAGAGGAAAGGCCCGACCCCGTGAGGCCTCACCTGGGGTATGGAGCTGGGCGAGCATGCAATGCTGCAGCTGTGAAGGAAAACCGCAGGCAGCTTCCTGTCAGCGAAGAGGCAGGAAGGGCATCCAGGTGCAGAGAAGGCTTTGAGAGTAAAGGTGAGGAAGGGCTGTCAACACTTAGTCCTTTATGTCTTCGCTAATCCCAAGGGGCTTCAGTCCAGAGGCCCCGGGATTCAACCTGCTTTGACCTCTAGGACGCTGGCTGGGTCAGAGAGGTTCCAGCCAAAGATCAGAGCGTGACCTCTTCCCACAGGAGGTGAAATGTGGTCCCTCTCAGTCCTGCGAAGTAGCAAGGCAGTTAGGGAGAGAGAGAACCCATGCAGTCAGGCCTGTGGTGGCAGAGAGGACGTCAAAGGCTGCCAGACTCTGTAGGAGCATTCTTCAACCTCCATTGTTTCAGAAACATAATCATCACCTCGCCAAAACTGTCCTCCCGGAGAAGACATACGTGACCTCATATAGCTAACCTCCTGTGTGTTACACATGGTCTTGTCAACTGGTTTGCATGTAGGTGCTATCTGTTCTAGGGAGGGAATAAAAGTAGCTTTGATGGCTAAAATACACGTGTTTGATGTGCAAAGTCCTCAGCTTGAAGCAGATACGGTCATGATCTGCTGTTCTTTGGCAAAAGGTGGTTCTTGTTGTAAATTTATAAAATCCAAAGGTATTTACAAGAGCCATGGCAGTACTGGGCCTGCCGGGCACCCCTGTCAAGGGGGTCGTTTGTCACCCTACCTGTCCTCCGCTAGATCACCAGAACCCAAAATGCAGGGCCAGATGCCTGTCTGGGTACTTGGCAGGCTACAGGCGCAGCTGCAATTAGCAAGCTGGATCATGATTCAGCATCAGACACGGGCAGCCTCCACCGGAGCATAGCGGACAGCTTAAAAATAGCGGAGCTGCGGCTGCATCTCGCCACCCCAGACTCCATGCGAGGCAGGGCAGCTGCTGCCAGCAGAGCCTGCAGAGTGTCCGCCTTCCAGCTGTGACGGCGTGGGAAGCGGAAGGGGTGGCTCCCATAAAGCTTCCCAGGAACAAGGCCCAATGCAGAAGCGCCGGTGGTCCCCGGTCCCGCCATGCGGAGGGAGCCCCAGGATTCACAGGTCCAGATCTCATTTGAAATACACAAGCCACCGAGGGACACATCCAACACTGCTTCCCCATGTCCAGAGCACCACGTAACTGCATGTGCGGCCACACCCATAGGGGGCGCCCCCGACTCCCCCTCCCCAGTTAATGACCAGCGAGGGTCTGCTCTCAGCCTGAGGGAGGGAAGCAAACATCTCAGTCTAGCAAAAGGAGGTGGGATTTCGTCTTCAGAGAGGCCTGGGTTCCAAACCCGTTCCAACCACGTGCCAGCAGGCACCACCGGCTTTCCTGGTCGCCCATCACTACCCGTCCCTGTTTAGGACAAATTCTGTCCCTTCTTAGGGTCTCAAACTCCGGTGTAAAACAGCTCATGGTCACTAATTTTCTGGTCATGTTAAGCGTAAATGAGGCTTTATTGAAATGTTTGCCTTTATTTGAAATGTCCTGAAAAGTTAAACTTTTTATTGTTATTGCTCGTGAAATACTCATATTAAAACTGAAGTCTTAATTTAAAAAAAAAAAAGAGTGAATGAGGCAACATACAAAGCAGTGAGAAGGATGGGCAGCATAAATGAGCCGTGATAAATCCACACTTTCTTCATGGCAGGGACTGAGGTCTTCCCTGGAGGACCACAGTCACAGTGGCAGCAAGGTCAGGAGGACAGGTGGCGGCCTGGGGCATACAGGGCAGGGAAAACCACCGTGGGGTCCTCGGTGTCCTGCTATTGGTCGAGTTTTCATTTCAGTCATATTTTCTAGATGAAAAGGCAATATCTTCAGGGCTGCTGTTGTCTTTAGACATGTTCTACCCAACAGCCCAAAAGGAGATTTACAATAATGGAGAGACTTGCCCTTTTTCTGAGAATACTAGTATTGAATAGATGTCACTTGTCCCCAAATTAATCTACGAAATTAACAAAATGATTCTAAAATATATCTGGAGGAATAATTTCATGGTACTAGCTGAGAACATTTTGAAAAAGAAAAGTAGTAAGTGGGGATTTGCTCTATCAGATTTTAAAAGGTACAAGTAGTAAAACAGTGTGGTAATGGCGTAGGAAGAGACATCAAATCAATGGAATATAATAGAAGGTCCAGAAACAGACCCAAATATCTAAACAATGTTAGTATATTATGAAGCTAGTATTTCAAAACAGTGGGAAACGGATGGACTATTCAATCAATAGTGTCGGTACAACTGGCTAACCACTTGGATGAAAATAAACTATAACCCCACTTCTCTGAATACACACAAATGAATTTCCAGATTGACTACAAGTTTAAATATAACAAATAAAATATAGGAAATATAAGTGGATATCTAAATAACCTTGTGTTGGCAAAGAAATTTCTAAGCATGACACCAAATAGCAGAAACTGTAGAGAAAAAAGGTTGATACATTTATAATAAATGCAATTAAAGGCAAACGGAAACTTCAAGGACAATCACTGTAATACACGTGAAAGGGTGAATATTTGAAAAGTTTTTACAAACGAATAAGAAAAAGATAAAAACATCAAGAGAAAAACTGACAAAGTACCTGAACCAACAACTCAAACCAATAAATACAAATGGCCTTTAAAGATATGAGGCTTTCTTCACTCCAGCCCACACTGGCCTTCTTTCAGGTTCTGGAATTCTACGCCACCTCCTGCCACGGGGTCTTTGCACAAGCTCTTCCCTCCACCAGGAACCCTCTCCCTCCATCTTCACCTAGTTAAATCCCTCAACTCTCTGGTCAAAGCTAACTTCCCCAGGAAAGCCCTCTTTAAACACTCCCCCAACCCAGACTAAATGAGATTCCCCTCTCTCCTCCCTTCCATTCCTAGCTCATCTGGGCCTCCTCTTTCTCTCTCTTCCCCTACAGCTTCTCTCTCTTACTTTAAGGGGGGAAAAGATAATGCCAGTAATTCACTATTAAGTCCACATATGCACAACTTCTGTCACCCACTGTAAAAGAGTAATAGTAATACCAGTGAGGCTGACCTATACTGAAGGGTGCCCACAAACCAATCACAGAAATGCCGCCCCAAAGCCACAAATGAGCTCCCAACACAGGGGCTTGTTCTCATCCGTCCCCTCCCCCTCTGCAGAGTTTCACGCTGCTGACTGTCCCCTCCCTAAACCGTGTTATCCCAGAGTTTGGTAACACTGCCCTAGCCTGGTCCCCTATCTGTCTCTCTGAACCTTCCCTTGGTCTCCTGTGGGGAAACTGAGGCACAGAGAGGTTCCAGGACATGTCCCAGATCATGGGCATATTAAGACATGGGCTGGGACTCAAATGCAGGCCTCCGGACTCTCTCTCTCCCCACCAGCCCTCAGGGGAGTCACCCCCAGGTCCCCGGGCCCCTCCGTCTCCTCTCTAGACCACTGAACTGCTTCCCGTAAGGATACTCCTACGTCCGCGTTTATACCCCCAACTTGTCTTTTCCATCCTCATTCTCCGATGCCTGCTGGGAAATCCCACCTGCGTGTCAAAATTTAACTGTCTTAAGACCAAACTCATCATCTTTCTGAAGTAAGATTTGCTCCCTGACAACTGCATTACGGTTAAGGATTCCACTCTTCTCTCTGACACCCACGTTAGAAACCTCTGGCTCCAACGTCTTCCTTGATCTTCCCTTCTATTCTCTTGAATCCATCCTTTGAAAGGTCTTCCCGGCTTTCTCCCCCCTCCCAGTCCTGCTGCCAGTGGGCCTCCTCTGGGCCTTCAGCACCCCTCCCCTGGAATACCTCCTCCTGGTTACCTGCTTCCACGACCCTCCAGCCTACCCTGCCCCGACCACAGCCAGACTCATCACCCCAGAGCAGGGCTTCTCAACCTTGGCCCCATGGACACCGTGGGCTGCGTACTTCTTTGCTGCCGGCGGGGATCCTGCGTGTTGTAAGAAGTTTGGCAGCATTCCTGGCCTCTGCCTTCCACCCATGCCAGTCGTGACCCCAAAATGTCTCCAGACATTTGTAAATGTCCCCTGGAGGGGAAAAATCACCCCCGTTGAGAACCACGGCCCGAAAGCATGACTCAAACATGCTGCTCCTTTCAGAAACTCCCAGTGGTTCGCCAATGTCCTCCCAACCAGTTCTCAGGAAGGAAACAGTCTTCAAGAGATTAGGGAATTATGCTTCCTACTTATGATCTCCTTTCTCTGGAGATTTTGGGGCTCCACCACCTTTGGGCTGGGGTTCAAGGTGTACTGGGGAAGAGGGGTAAAGAGGCAAAGCAGAAAGGGCAGCTGACAGATTCATCTTTGGTCTGACAGCTGAGGCTTCATGGCTGAGGGTACCCCTGCCTGGAGACAGTGAGGCAGGGAGGGGTAGACACGCAGGGCTCCAGGGCCAGATGGCACGGACTGGACCCCAGACCCACCCCTTCTTAATTCGAGGACCTTGGGCCTGTCCTTTCGTCTCTCTCTGCTGTGGTTTGCCTGTCTGAAAACGGGGATGAAAACAGTACCTAATTCATAAGGTTGCATGAGTTAATATGAATAAAGCACTTGAAAAGTACCTAGCATGAAGCAAGTAATTGGTAAACATTAGCCATCACTATTACCATTATTAATAATAGTGCTACCACATTCCAGCCTTACTGACTGTATGTTTCCAAAACATGCCCTCAGTTCAGGCCACAGTGAGTCCTTACGTGGCAGTGAACATACCTTACGCTTGCCCACGGCGAATGCCTATGTTCATGCTCTTTCTTCTAAAATCCTCTGGCTTCCGTGTCCTCCTACGGAAATTGTACACGCCTTTCAAGGCCTACCTCAAATGTCATCTCTGTTACAAATCCTTCCCTCTTCAAACAAGCCAAAAACCATCTTTCCCATTCCTGGACCTCACAACACCATGATTATGCACTCAACACATACTTTCTTCTGTTACAAGTATAGGGGATAGAATTATTCCAACTAAACACATCTCAACCCCTATCTTAGGGGTCACTCTACACAACCTGGAATATTGTCTTTCACCTAGTTAGTAATTCTAACTTGAATGCATAAAGGAAATAATTAATCTAAGATACTATTTTATAATACTATGATTTCTTGTCTGAGAGGAGCATTATAAGGCATATAAATACAGTTGCCCCTTGGTATCCTTGGAGGATTCATTCCAGCACCCCCAGGGATACTCAAATCCATAGATGCTCAAGTCCCTTATATAAAATGGCATAGTATTTGCATATAATATATATATATATAATTTATGTACATCCTCCTGTACACTTTTAAATCATCTCTAGATTACTTATAGTACCTAAGTAAATGCTACGTTAATAGTTATAAATACAATGTAAATGTTATATAAGTAATTGTCAGTGACCAGCTAATTCAAGGTTTACTTTGGGGAACTTTCTGGAAGTTTTTTTTCAAATAGTTTCGATCTGTGGTTAGTCAAATCTGCAGATGCAGAACCCTTGGATATGGAAGACTGACTATACTCAAACTTCACTGTACTGAGCTGGATATCCTTGATAATATATATTTGTAACAGAAAAGTGTTCAAACTTTCAGTTCTTAAAGTCGTAAGCATACCATTTCTCCACTTTTTTTTTTAGTATGTTAAGTGCTGAATTAATATTCTTACATAAATCATCGATTGCTTCCTCGTAGTTTTGCTTCTGCGCTGGCTTTGATAGTTTCCCCGTACCAAAACATAGTCAAACCTCACATTTCCTGCTCAGGAGCCTGAAGATCTCAGCATGAAGGGAAGGGTTTCCCGTTACACCGCTCCTGAGTCTTTGTGTGAGCGAATCAGGCTCAGAGAAAACAATTCACACTATAGAGTATTCATGAAACAATGGGCTGCCGGCCAGTCGATGGCACAAAAGGGCCTGAGAGCTTGGGTCTCTGTTCCCTGGAGAAAATATCACCTCGTGTGCTGCGGGAAACCAAAACAGAGCCACCATCAGAAAGGAACCTGTCACACCAGCCTTGGGCCAGCCCACATGCCTGGGCAGCTGAGTACCACTGCCCTGCGGCCAGGCCTCGAAGGGACTGGATCCCTGGGCCCCAGCCCAGGGAGACTCAGTCACACGGACAGATGAGGAGACAGAGGGAGCAAAGAGACTCACTCATCTTCCCAGGGAGGTGAAGTGTGAAGAACAATAGCGTATTTAAATTCCACAAAAAACGTGCCAGGCTGATCTGAGTGTCCCCTATAACTCTAAATGTATTGGAGGGAAATTAAAAAGAAGTACTTGGCAGTTCATAAGCATATGAAATACATTACCCAAGACACGGGGTGGAGGGGGCAGAGAACCTGTGGATGAAGGGTTTTAAGGGAATTCATGGAGAACAAGGTTCGCGGGAGGGAGGGAAGGAAGGAACGGTAGAAGCAATCGTGGCTGGCATTCACTGAGCTTCTGCTCCTGGCCAGAACTAGTTACAAATGCTTTCCCGTTAAATGCTTTTCTCACTTAATCCAAATAACCCCCAAAAGATGGGCCCTGTTGTTATAATCCCTCAAGTGTCTGAAGGACGGTAAATGATGTCACAGAAAATCCCCAGCAGAGAAGAGACTGGGCCCTAGGCCTGGCTGTGCCAATAACCAGCTGTGAAACCCACAACACACCCTCACCCTGGGCCTGCATCTCCACACCAGCAATCTAGAAAACCCATAGGGCTCTCCAGTTCTACCGCTGCTAATCCGAAGCCCAGCCTGGGTGGACCACACACCTGAACAACAGGAACGGCGATCGTGCTGCTAATATTCATTACGGCAAAAACATAACCAAAACAACTTCTTTTCATGAGCAGCTAAACCATCCGCGTATAACACTGGAAGCAGTAGCATCGTCCCACTTGATGCTTCAGTATGTCACAATGACGTGCTGACTTACAGAGATAAGTGAGACAAAAGCATTGCTTTTGCCTGTTTATTGGAATATTTCTCGTTCTGCCCACATTTTCAGGGAGAAAAAATAAAGATGAATATTTCTCACACATCATGTCCTATGACCCCACGGGCTTCTGGGTCCCGCCCGTCATTGACCTCTGCCTCTCCCACCCTGCCTGGCCCAGGGCCTCGCACATAATAAAGGCTCCATAGATGTTAGTTGAGTAGATGATCACCCCACCTCTTCTCTATTTATTCTTTTGATATTTATAGAGAAACCACTTAATAGCAGAGAGTTCTTCTAAACCGCACAGCGTTTGTTTGGCACTGCCAGGGCGGAGGAAGGGTTAAGTTAAAGGGGCAGCTCTCCAATGACTGCCAGTCCAGATGAATTTGTCAGCCTCCCTGTCTGCTGTTCCTCTTTACACCCCGTTTCCCCAGCACACCTTGAACCTCAGCCCATAGGGGTTTAAGACCAAAACTTCCAGAGAAAGGCACTCACAAGGAGGAAAAATAATTTGCCAAGCCCTCGAAAAACGGCTTCCTTCTCTGCACCATTTCCATCAGGAGCTTGCTAGAGACTCACTCCCCAGCACTCTGTTCTGAGCCTGTGATTTTTTTAAACCCTTTTGGGTCATGAACCCATCTGAGGATCTGTGGACAGCAACACACCCTCTTCAGAGAAATGCATACACAAGTCTTCAAACACATGCAGGGCCTGGGGAGGGACGGTTCCCAGACCTCCATAAGCCGGTTCACAGGTCCACAGGCACAAGGCTGCAACTCCTAGGCTACGGGGGTCAGAGAGGGGAGGGGGAGCTAGGCCGCAGTCGACCTGGCACTGCCTTCTCGGCTGGTCTGGACGACACCTCTTTTTTAACGAAAAGGGATTAGGGTCTCTTAATACAGGCCCCTCAAAACAGCACCACAACCCAGTCTGAACTCACAAATCATTCAGCTCTTCCATTTGTTTCAACTTAAAATATCAGAAGAAGAAGGGAAAAAGAAAAGAACAAAGGAAACGTTTTGACGAGGAGAGAAAAAATTGTTCCATAAGATACTTTCGAAATGACTCAAAAACACCAAGATAGCTTCCTGTTACTGTGCATGTTAACCCGTCAATTCCCCGCAGGCTAACTCCACATAATAATACAATATTTACCCGACCTGAACCGGGGTGGGCCCACCGGGTGGCCTGGGGAGCCATCTGCAATAGATTTTTTAGTGGCCATTTACACTTGCCACTGTGATGGAATAATGGGAGTGTCTAGCCGTAGAATGATTTGCTTAGAGTGAGTATGATGGCCCTTTAATTTGGGAAACTCTGCAAATCTGAGCTTCCAGATCTTCTCTGGACCCCACTGTCAGACTCTGTATGTGGTTTGTCTGTGTACAGCAAATCTTAAGAAATGTTTGGTGAATGACTTCATGAGATGCATGCATAAGTAAGTGAATGGCTTGTAAACCAGCCCCCTTAAATACACACACACACACACACACACGCACACGTAGGTTCACATGGCTGTACCCCTGGCTCATATTGCTTCTTCCTCCCCTTGTGCACCTAACTGCCACTATTCCTTCAGCACTCAGCTCTGCTATCATCTCCATCTCCTCCTAGAAGCCTTCCCTGATCTCCCCTGGCTGGGATAAGAGCTCTGGATCCTCATAGTATCCTTCTATTAGCATTAACATTTGTCTTCCTTTGATATCTGCTAAGGACTGAATTGTGGCCCCCTCCAAATTCATATCTTGAAATCCTAAACCCCAACATGACTATATTTGGACACAGGGCCTATAAGGAGGTTAAATTAAACCTAGTAAGGTTAAATAAAGTCAGAAGGGTGGGGCCCTAATCTAATAGGACTGGTGTCCTTGTAAGAAGAGACACCAGAGTGCTCCCTTTCTTTCCCCATCCCTGTCCATGCACACAAACCAAGGAAGGGCCATGTGAGCACACAGCTAGAAGGCGGCCATCTGCAAGCCAGGAAGACAGCCCTCACTGGAAACCAACCCTGCTGGCACCTTGACCTTGGACTTCCAGCCTCCAGAACCGTGAGAAGATAAATTTCTGTTGTTTAAGCCACCCAGTCTGTGGTATTTTGTTATGGCAGCTCAAGCAGACTGACAACAGTACCAATGCACAGACACACGAGCTCCTTGAGGGCTGAGACTGTATCATCTTCCTGTTTCTAGTCTTAGTACCTAATGTGGTCCTTGCACACAGTAAGTGATTAATAAATTCCTGTTGAGTAAATATAAGAGTGGATGGAGGTAAGAGGCTGTGAAGACCTCCTCCCCTTCTCACCCTTAGAATCTCAGAGCTATGTTTAAACCCCCTCAGGTCAGAGTAGGTAAAAAACTCAGACCCTCCAGGTGCTGTCAATCACTGAGGGAGAGGCAAGGTGGCAAGCCTTCTAGCTGTGCCCTCACATGGCCCTTCCTTGGTTTGTGTGCATGGACACAGAGAGGGGAAGGAGAGGGAGCACTCTGGTGTCTCTTATAAGGACACCAGTCCTACTGGATTAGGGCCCCATCCTTCTGACTTCATTTAACCTTAATAGGTTTAATTTAACCTCCTTATAGGCCCTATGTCCAAATATAACCATGTTGGGGTTTAAGGGTTCAAGATATAAATTTGGGGGCATAATTCAGTTCGAGGCAAAGCCAGACATCAACCCTCTCAGTGTCCTTCCTGACAGTTACTTGCAGCCGTTGGGGCCACCTGCCCAGATGTCAAATGCAAGAGGGAAGAGACAGTTTAGAAATAATAAAATGCTCAACTCAACAACATCTTTTATTCATATGGGAGCAGGTCCTGGCTGCAGAGTCCTTTAACCCGTTGACCAAGCCACCAGTAAGGGACCACTAGCTACCTCGGCGGTGCTTTGTGAGATCACCAAGGGGAAAGCCTGGTGCCTGCCCTGAAAGAACCTATAATCTAGTTGTGAGGTCTGGGATAGGAAATATTCTCTGGGTCCTTGGTACCTTCATCAGTCAGTAGACTCGTGTTTACTGAGTATCTAGAACCCGCAGAACATGGTCAGGTAAAAAAAGATTAATCAGCTATGGACCCTAGCTTTCAGGAGCTTTTATAAGTAAAAACAAAACAAATAATAATGATGAGGATAATGAGAAGAGTAGCAGTCAACACTTAATGAAATCTCATTATGAGCCAGGCACTGGTCTCCATGCTTTCCATATATTAACCTATCTATTCCTCACAACAGTTCTATGACATGGGTTTTATTATTCCCATTTCACAGATGAGGAGACTGAGGCAGAGACAGATTAAGTAGTTTGCCTCACATATAAAGCAACCCAGGAGTAGAGCTGGGATTCAGTCCCAGGGATCTATCTCCAGACCCCTTGTCCTTAGTGACTAAAAGTGCCACATAGGTGACAGAGCTCTCCTTTTCCCTCCTCCTTAGAATGACGGGGCTGGACAGGGTGCAGTGTTTTCACAGGTTGATGACAGAATAAGAGGAGGCGCAGCCATGTAAAGCAGGTACACACCCAGGTGGAAGCAGGTGGGGGTCCTGGGGTGGCTTGCTCAGCCAGTTCCCCACTCAGTGCCCACTCTGTCCAGGCAAACCCTGTAGGCGGAGCCAAGGGGCTCTGTGCAAACGCCCTGGACCAACCATCTCCATGGTCCTCCCCAGCTCAACAGTCTACGATTCCAATGCTGTGAGACTTCTGACAACAGAGAAGATTTGCAGAGCTAAGGAAGCCAGAGATCATCCAAGAGCCTCAGAAGGTGTGGAAGGGAGATGTAAACTGTCTCCTCGGGGACAGGAAGGCTCGGTGAAGGTGGAAAGAGGATGGCGGGTAATGTTCCAGGCCCGGGTAAAGGCCAGCTGGAGGGCGACGAACCCTAACCCTAACCCTCACTTAGGGCAGAGCGAATGAACAGGTTCAGCAGATCCAATTTGAATTCTGTCCCACCCTTGTTTTTCCAGGTCCACGGGCCATCTTTAGTGCATCATATTTCTTCTGGAACTTTTAACGAATATGTGGTCATCTGGCTCTTCAACTTGATGAGAGCAACTTTACACGTGTACCTTCATCCAGGAACGATACTGAAAAAATAGAGTTTGCATGTAAATGGAAGGTCCAGGAGAAGCGGGCTTGCTGCAGCCTCCTGCATTTCCGAGGAAGTTAGCTGATGCTCCATCTGAGAACATGACCCAGTTTAGCAACAACATCGACACAGCAGGGACTAGGGAAAATGCCACGTATTAGAAGACCAAGGCCCATGAGAGGTGAGATGCCACAAAGTGGAGGTAGAGACCAGTCCCCGGCTCTGCTTTTGATTAGAGCCTCTGGTAGCCACACGGCTGGAGGAAACCGAGAGAGAACAATGTTAACAGTAGCAGCAAAAACAGACTCTCAGGAATCCGCCCTGGAGTATGGCTGCGGTTCTCTGCCCAGGGCGCAAAGGCGATCCTCACAGAGACAGGGCAGGTTCACTCCCAGTTTTAGATCCTCTGTGTTTGGGGAGCCCCCAAAGAACTGGGTCTTCCTTCATCTGGAGGTGACAAAGGGCAAAAGCTCTGGGCTCATTACCATGTAAATGAAAACTACAAGGCAGATTTTCAGCAAAGCCGCTCTCAGGCGATAAATGCCCTGCTACCTCATTAAACCATGCAGGACCCTCTTCTATTAATTCAAAGCCCGCTGATCGGGCCGTCCTTTAAAGGGCTGCTTCCCCAAGTGAGACCCGGCATTCCAGGGCTAAGGACAGCTGGGGACCCGAGACGCGGATGCAGCAAGGCGCCCTTGGCGGCTAACAGGCTTTTTCCCCGAAGGGCTCTGAGGATGGATCGCAAACGGGATTTCCAAGCATTCCCGCTAAGGACTAGGAGTCCCAAGATCTCCAGCCTACAGACACCCAAAAGCAGCATCCCATCCGCAAAGCTATAAAGAGAGTCTGGAGGATTAGAGCCAGTATGCAGCTGGGGTTCGACGGAGATCAAGCACTTAGTGAGTCTCTGGATCCAGACGCGGCTCCCAATTCTTGCTACTGTCCTACATGAGCCCGGAGCTGCTGACCCAGTGTGCCGGGATGCTTCCGGCAGAGAAATACCACGCAGGAGGAGGCGGAGGCGGAGAGGGACACGCGGAGCCCCCCGCCTCGCTCCTGGACCTCTGAAGCACCTTTAATCCATCCCCTGCCTGCCTCACATGTTGGACTGCTTTTTCCTGGGGCATCTGTGAGCACACAAAAGGGGCTGACTGGGCTTGGGCCAACGGCTATTGAGAAGTTCCTCTCCGCGGTACAAGGACCTTCTCAATCTCCAGACGTGACCATTCACTGAAGGCGCCGGCAGCAGGGCTGGAGCACAGATTGGCACATTCCCCTTTGCAGCAAAAGAGCTCCTCCAGCTGCCTTGACATCGTGTCTGCATAAAACGAGCTTTCAGGGGGTCAGGACCCACACGTGGGGAGGTGTTTCCGTGCTGTGCAGAGCATCTTCCTTTTGGATTTAGGAAAGCAAAAGGCAAAAATGGCCCTAGGCGCAGTGGAGAAGTCTCCTTCCAGACCGGCAATCCTAACGCTATCTTGTATTTATAAAACCCCTTGTCTTCTGACCCTGCCTCTTCCATACCTGCACATCCGGCCCCTGCGGAGTGTAAAGGAACGAGCCTTGTTGCCCCTGATTTACAGATGAAGAAACCAAAGCATGGAGAGGTTAAGTGACTTGCTTCAGAGGTGACAGAGCTGGTCACAGGGGGTGGGGGTGGCAGAGGGTTCTCTCTCTGACAATCCGCACCTTTGAAGATTAACTGACAGCCTGAGAAGACTGAATCTTTGAAGGACCGGAGAACAGGGCTGCCAAAGGATTTGTGTAAGAGGGACATGCAGCTGAAGCACGGCGCTCATAAAAAATCCCAGCCCCCCCGGAGTTCGGAGGAAGGGGCAACTGCGGGGAGGAGGTCCCCCGGGCGCCCTCACCGCACTCACGCACACCACACCCTCTGCTCAACATCCCCAGGAGGGGAACACGCAAACACCACCTAGTGACCGTGTCCAGCTCTAGTTCTCGGGTTAGCTCCGTCCTCCCCGTGAAGGCTGGAAAAGGCTGTGACGCTTCTGCAGTCAAGCATCAAACATCTCTGCGCAGATCCTCCGTCCTCCCAAACAGAGCCTTCCTCCCTCCTGCCCTGCTTTCCTTTCTGTCCAGTGGGTGTAGGCATCCAGAATTCAAAGTACTTAAACATCATCCTGATAATAACATAAGATTAAACCTCCTGCCCCCAAACGGAATGGGCCATCAACAGTCAGAATCAAGTTCTATTGTCGTTGTCACCGTTTTGTTATTATTACTACCAATACTGATTAGCAGCACAACTCCCCATCCTCCTTACTGGCTTCTCCTCTTGACATTTGAATGTGGATGTTTCCTGGGCTTCCTCCTCAAACCCTCTTCTACACTCTCCTCCTGGAAAAGTCATGCCCCTCCTGCAGCTCCTGCCACTTTTCTTTTGGCCACACCACGCAGCATATGGGATCTTAGTTCTCCGACCAGGGATCCAACACGTGGCCCTGCAATGGAAGCAGGAAGTCCTAACCACTGGACCACCAGGGGATTCTGATGCATAAATCTGCGTCTCCAGCTCTAATCTCTCTCCTGAGCACCTAACCGAGTTTTCAACTGCCTGATGGATGGATGGTGCCCAAATGGGTGTCCTGCAGGCAATGCAAGTCTCCTAGTCCAAACTGAACTCATTAACTTCCCTCCAAATGACCGCTGCTGGGGCTCTGCTAATGGCTCTTCCTCCGTCCCCACATCCAGCCAGCTGTCTGGCCCCAGTTCCTCCTCCTTCTTCACCTATGTTACATGCATTTATTTCTCCGTAGTTAAAGCCCTCATCATGTCCCTCCTGGGCCAGTGCAAGATTCTTCTAACTGGCCCCCGCTGGAATACAAGTTCCCCGAGGTCAGAGCTGTTTTGCTCCCTGCTGGATACTCCACCAAGTCACAGTAAACCCTTCATGAGCAAAGGTCTCTCTATCTCTCCTCCATCTTCACATTGCTAAAAAATTCTTCCCTAAAGCAAAGATCCAATCACGTCATGTCCCCAAAGACATATTCTGTAGGTCACCAGTTGACCCCAGTGTTCAAATTCCCCCACGTCGTAATTAGCTGGGCATGTAGCTCCAACCTGCCTGTCCAGCCCCCTCCCTTGTGTCTTCTCAATCTATCTGCCCTTTTCTAAGGCTGCCCTGGGCTAGTCCTTGTCTTTGGTACATATTCTTTTCAATCTTAGTATCTGTATCCTCTCTCCTGGAGGGAAAAAAAAAAAAAAAAAAAGCATCTCTCAACCAACACCTTGTCTGCCTGGAAAATTATTTTATTGTTCAAGACTTAGCTCGAGTGTCCTCTTCTTTGGTAAGCTTCCTTCCCCAGAGTCTCCAAGATGCATCTCCACTATGGGACCTGCTATAGGAATTAAGACAGTGAGCTCTATACCGGGGCCAAGTCCCGGTGACCTCTTAGTGATTTCAATACCACACACCTGTCTCAGCCTGTGCCATCAGGTGTTATTATGTATTTGTTACACTATATTCCTTCAAAACAAACGAAGCTCTTGGTAGGCTGATCCCAGCGCGGTGAATGTAGCAAGCATTCATTATTCATCATCAGTTTGTTAGTGATGACGTTGACACCTCAGTTAGTAAAGCTACTTCCCCCTAGTCACGCATTTGATTCTCACAACAATCATGGGAACCAGATGGTGCAAGTATTTCACAAATAATGAAACTGAGGCAGCAAATAGGTTACCATCACTTACAAGGAAAACTGACTCCATGTACTTTCTACTGGACCCTATACCTCTCCAGCTCTTTGCCTCAAGAAATGAAGACATATCCACCAAGTCATTATTACCAGCAAAAGAGCACCTCCCATCTATAAAACAATGATGTAAACAGTTTGGTGTGATGAAAAAACCTGGTCCACCATTTACAGTCCAAGAGAAAAAAATCTGGGCATAGAAAAATCTAAACATAGAGTGGCCCCAATGAGCCATCGAGTACATGCTGTCATACTACCAACTTAAAGTTGCAGACGCAACTCCCAAAAGAAACTGAAAATGCATCCTTGGGTTAGATTCTGACATTGAGACTCAGAGTTAGTTAACAGAGGCAGTGGAATAGAACAATTGAGAGCCTCTCCCAGGATTAAGCCTCTAAACCTATCAAGTTTCTACAAAACAAGCAGATCCTGTTATTTCTGCCTGGAGAGAATCAGAATCTTCTGACTTTAAGTGTTAAAGGATTCTTCTACACACTGAGACTCTGAGTTTGGAAACCAGCTAAATGAGCCACATTGTTGTACAACATCCAGATTTTAAAGAATCCACTATAAGAATGGATTTTCTTTCTTTCTTAAAAGAACCTCTCTCTTGCTGGTTCACCCAATTCAATCACATATACCTTTTATAAATGCAATCAAACCAGAGAAATAAGGTCTTTTTGTATTTTGTTACTCAGAGAAAAAAGGCGTCTTGAACACGAGTGACCCTCCTTGTTCGGCTCTGCTCCCTCACTGGTAATTCCAGGACATAAAAGTCACCAATTTCAAACAGAAACATGAGATAACCAGGTCGAACTGTCATTTCCAGAAAACCTTACTCATCCTCTGCCTTGAAAAGGTCAGTTTATTGGGATAGTGATGAAATGATTATTAACCAATCCTACCGGGCTCTGCAAGTCCTCTCACCTCTAAGGATAAAAATCCATTCCTGGAGACCAGGCATTCACTGGACGTGCTCACACTTGTGTACAACCATAGCCCCCTGCCCTCCTGTGGCTGCCTGTGGCTTTACCCCACGGTGAATTAACGGAGGCTCACCCACCACAGTGCTCCCAAGTTTACTGGCATCGCCAGACAATGTCAAGAATTATTTTGGGGCTTCCCTGGTGGTGCAGTGGTTGGGAGTCCGCCTGCCGATGCGGGGGACACGGGTTCGTGCCCCGGTCCGGGAGGATCCCACATGCCGCGAAGCGGCTGGGCCCGTGAGCCACGGCCGCTGAGCCTGCGCGTCCGGAGCCTGTGCTCCGCAACGGGAGAGGCCACAGCAGTGAGAGGCCCGCGTAGGGCCAAAAAAAAAATAAATAAATCAAAATCTCTTCATTTCACTGGGTTGTTAAGAAAATTAAAGGTGGTGATACATGTAAAAGCACCTTGCAGACCATAACACTCTAAGCACATATTAGCTAAAGTTATTATTAATGCTTGACAACATGGCATGGAAAAGGACCCCTCCAAGGAAGGCTATCTCATTGGGAACAATAAACAGGAGGGGATGGTGATGGCCTGACAGTCACTAAGGCTGTCTCACTGGGAACGATAAACAGGAGGGGATGGTGATGGTCTGACAGTCACTAACGGAAGGGCCCAGAGACCAGCCATTTGTTTTCACACCCTTTCCTCCTCAGGGCAGGTGAGACTCAGAGCATATCTCATTCATTGTGACCCCCTTCCTCAGACAGTCACAAAGAGACTGGAATTGAAATAAAACACATCCTGATAGGTTCATGAGTTTCTAGCCCCTTCCCTCTCTCCATTCGGAGCTCAAGATTTAGGCACTGTGGCCCTCACTTTTTCTCGAGTTGAGAGATTCTGTTGCTGTTGTTGATTTGCTTATATATTTTCTGCTTTTGAGTCACAACACAAAAGAGCGCCCCTGGAAATGCAAATCAAAACCACAATGAAAAACCACCTTACACCTGTCAGAATGGCTATCGTCAAAAAGATAACAAATATTAATATATTAATAGTATAGCACAGAGAACTCTTCTCAATACTCTGTAATGACCTACATGGGAAAAGAATCTAAAAAAGAGTGGATATGTGTATATGTATAACTGATTCACTTTGCTGTATAGCAGAAACTAATACAACATTTTTAATCAACTATAATCCAATAAACATTTTTTTTAAAAAGACAACAAATAATAAGCATTGGTGAAGATGTAGAGAAAAGGGAACACTTGCACACTGTTGGTGGGAAGGTAAACTGGTGTAGCCACCATGGGAAACAGCACAGAGGTTCCTCAAAAAATTAAAAATAGAATTACCATATGATCCAGCTATTCCACTCCTGGGCATATATCCAAAGAAAATGAAAACACTAATTTGAAAAGATATATGCGCCCCCCATGTTCATAGCAGCATTATTTACAATAGCCAAGATATGGAAGCAACCTTAATGTCCATCAACAGATGAATGGATAAAGAAGATGTGGTATACATGTACAACGGACTATTACTCAGCCATAAAAAAGAATGAAATTTTGCCATTTGGAACAACATGCATAAGCCTAGAGTATATTGTGCTTAGTGAAGTAAGTCAGACAGAGAGAGACAAACACTGCATGTTTTCACTTATATGTGGAATTTTAAAAATAAATGAGTAAAACAAAACAGAAACCATTTGGAACAACATGCATAAGCCTAGAGTATATTGTGCTTAGTGAAGTAAGTCAGACAGAGAGAGACAAACACTGCATGTTTTCACTTATATGTGGAATTTTTAAAATAAATGAGTAAAACAAAACAGAAACAGACACAGATACAGAGAACAAACAAGTGGTTACCAGTGGGGGGAGGGGCACAATAGGGGAAGGGGATTAAGAAGTACAAACTACTATGTATAAAATAAATAAGAGGGACTTCCCTGGTGGTCTGGTGGTAAAGAATCCCCCTTACAAGGCAGGGGACACAGGTTTGATCCCTGGTCAGGGAACTAAGATCCCACACACCTCGGGGCAACTAGACCCTTGCACCACAGCTACTGAGCTCACGTGTCTCAACTAGAGAGCCTGCGTGCTGCAAACTACAGAACCCATGTGTCCTGGAGCCTGGGCGCCGCAACTAGAGAGAAGCCCGCGCCGCAAGGAAAGATCCCGATGCTTCAAAAAAGATCCCGCGCGCCGCAACTAAGACCTGACGCGTAGCCAAAAATAAATAAATAAATAAATAATTTAAAAATAAAATCAAATCGATACAATACAATGATGTACAGCACAGGGAATACAGCCAATATTTTATAATAAACAAATGAAGTAGAATCTTAAAAACTATCAAATCACTATGTTATACACCTGAAACTAATGTAACACTGTACATCAACTATACTTTAACTGAAAAAAAGAGTTCTCTTATTCCAAGGTGGGGCAGGCCACAGTTCCAAAATATTTGATAACTGTGGCTCAGAGAAATATTTGGGTTGAAATACAAAAAGCAAAAAAATGCATTTAGAGATTAGCATTTCCATGCCTACGGAGAAAGTTTACAATTAAAAGGATAATATGGGTCATCATGCCTTACTATCGGGGTGACCCTGAGCAATAATAGTTCCTACTTCGTAGAGCTGTCATGAGGATTAAATGAGTTAATATATGTAAATGGGGAGAACAGCACCGGCACAGAGTAAGCACTGTCTAAAGGTTTGCCATTAGTATTATTACAACAACTGACAAATTTTTATCAATCACTCAGGTGTTGGCCAATTTAAAACTTGTTCCCTCGCAAAATAAAATAAAATAAATAAAACTTGTCCCATCTTTTTCCAGTCTTCCACGGTTAGCAACAGTTGACAGTCTGTTCTTGTGAGAATGGACCAATAAATCAACAAAATGTTGTATCTGATCCATGAGAATATGCATCTGATGCATCTGTCCTAAGTGCGGTGGTTGGTTTTGTCGAAATGCGACTGTGTTCATAAACAAATTAGAAAACCTATTTTTCTGCCCCTTTCTTTCCCTCAATTCAGAAACAATGATCCCAATGACCTCTTTAGACATATTGTTACTAAGTGTGGTTATTTCAATTATCAAACACCAAATGAGCTTGCAAAATAAGACAAGGATAAAAGAAGAAGTCTGGAAAAATCACCTTCCTCTTCAGTATCGATAAATAACACTAAATTTTCAATTGAATTAAAAATGTACGTGAAGAAAACAGTTTGATGCAACCTTCTGCATTCAAACTGTCCAGAAGAAACCAGCCCTTACTTGTCAGTTTCCTAAGGATCAAGGACTACATTCCCTTATCTTCGTATCCCCAGGGCATGCAACAGACACAAAAGATGGATGAATAGATGGAAAAAAACAGAGCTGGCTTTTACCCACAGTGTTCAGAACCCATCAAATTCCTATAATCACAGAATTAAAGAATGTTAGTGATATGGAAGGAATTGACCTCAGGAGAAGTTACACAACTTGCCCAAAGCCACGTAGCTATTTAACAGCAGAGACTGAACTTGATCTCTCACCCCTATAAAGAACACAGGGCTCTCAAGCTGTACCAGAGCTTCCCAGCTAAGGGCAAGTCTCCCGTGGCCTTTTGGAAGCTTTTGAAATATGCCTCTGACACCAGGCAAAGTGTCACATGGGTGCTTTTCTTCACGTATCTAATCAATATTTACTGGAGGGCAATCTTAACCTACACTCTCCGTTACTCTCAGGAATTAAAGAACCACTGACTCTCTCTCCAACTTGCCACTTCAGGCCTCTGAGATGAGAGATTCGCTCCTTTTGGTATGAAATCCTTCTCCTGTCTCCCAAAGCTTTCCGATTTCACCTCGGGGATAAATCAAAAGCGTTTCCATGCTGCTTATATTAGAGTGGCCTTTTGTTGAAGAAACATGCTTTATAATTTGAGGCGCTGGGACTTTTGTTTACAGACTGAATTAACTACAGGTTGCAACTGTGGCTTTTAGACATAACATTGCAGGAGAAGCTTACGCTCTACCACGTAAGAAATCTTTCTCAAACTCCAAGAGACTGGCACCTCCAAATCAGTGAGCTGGGCAGACAGCATTTGTTCCTGCCTGCTGGCACACAGCTCAATGCTATGGCCACATGGCCCAAACAAGACCTCCAGGAGCTTAAGCCAGCGGTACTAGTGCCACATCTCTGATGTGCAGACAGGGCAGCCCAACGGGGAGTGCCCTGGGTCAGAGACCTGGAAGCAGAGAAAGGAAACGGGGCGTAGCTCAGATGATAGGCTCCTGCTCTAAACCCTTCAGTGGTTCCCACTGCCTGCTGTGCGACACCCGGAATCCTCACGACACCCGGAATCCTCACGGGGCATTGTGATTGGCTCCCAATCTATTTATTCCTCCTCCTTACCTACTGGTTCCCTGCAGGTCTACCATGTTCTAGACGATCCAGACTGATCTGTCGCCCCGAACAGTTCAATGACGTCACCGCCTCCACACCTCTGCACAAGGTGTGTCTCCCCTGAGATGCTCCAACCCCTCCCTCCCTCAGATCTCATCCTAAGTGCCACCTCTTCTCTAGAACCTTCCCTGAGTTCTCCTCCAACCTCCCAGGCCTCCTCCAAGTGGAAGTGGCCTCAATCACCATGACACTCTTGTAGTACTTTTGTAACCGCCCATGGTAATTATTTTCTAAACAGTGTGGCAGCAATTTGGGAATGTTTTTTCTTGCTGTCAGTCAGCATTAGCGGAGCATCTTCTGTGTGTCAGATGCTGTGTTGGGTGTCTGGGACATGAAAATAAATAAAGTCAAGGTTCTTGCCTTCAATGGGCTTATGCTCTAGTGATGAGATGACACTAGGACAAAGGGTTATACCTAGTGCAGGGGGGAAATGAAATATGAAAGAGATGATGGCATTTTAAGTTGGGTCTTAAAGAAAAATGTGTTCACTGGGCAAAAAATAGAGAGGAAGGAAGGGTTCTTCTAGGGAAAAAGAACATTGTATACAGCAGTGCTTGTCAAGGTTTTACTGAATGAATAAAACAAAGCCCGGAAGGTTACAGATTAGCCCCTGCTCACTACTGTCTACATTTACCGAGTGTGTTCAGGACTCCCATCCCTCACAGCAACCCCAGAAGTTAGGCAGCATCATCCCCATTTTATGGATGAGAACACTGAGGCTTCCAATGCCCAAAGCCCCAAAGCTATCAAGTAGCAGAGCGTGGCCGGTGTTCCTGACGCTATAAGGTTGTACTAGTGAGTTCGCCTTCAAGGACCTAAATATAAAGCAAACTCTTAGCTCTCTTCCTCTAAGCCAGGGTGGACCACTCCGGGCAGACCTCAAAGACCCAAAAACCACCTCAGGGAACACATACCGTGAGGGAAGAAGAGAGAAGCAGCCGAAGCTGTGCTGCGTGCAGATTCTGGGAACAGCGAGGCCCTGTGTCTCCCTAGAAACCTGATGTTACTCCTCTCACGGTATACGGTTTTAGTGGCCCCAAATGTGGGCCCTCTTTCCTAATATATAAATGGCAACCTGGAAAGAGACATCCAAAAGTCACCTCAGGCCAACTCAGGCTCATTAAAGCTCCCTTAGGGCTCCGAGAATTGAATTGAACCTCTGGCTTTCTAGGAGAAAGCACTTCGTTTTTGACAGAGTTCTTTTCCCCCCTTTTCTTCATCTGATCATTTTCTCAATTTTTCCCTTTCTAGTTCAGGCTTTTTCTGTAACTCTTGTATTGGGCACATGCTCTTTTTTTTTTTCCTCCTAGCTGAGACTATTATATCTTGCTATTGTCATGTTCCTTTTCCACTGAAAGCAATCAAAAATGAAAATCCACATTTCAGAGCAGTGTCTATTAAATAGGCATCTTTTCATGGTTGGAAAAAAAAAAAAAAAAGACAGCACTCTCTGAGGGCTGAGTTTCAGTTCTGTGTATCACCTAAAGATTAGACACTTGGGTGAGACTTCTGCCTCTTCACAGGCCATTTGTATTTGGGTACTTGAGAGAGATGGCAGAAAGTCTGGAGTCAGAACCAACTTGTTTTAAGGAATTCTTCGTCGAAAGCATTGCTAATCAAAGTGTGGTCCTGGGACCAGTAGCAACTGCATCACTTGTGAGCTTGTTGGGAATGGAGACTCTCAGGCTCACCCCAGACCAGCTGAACCAGAATCTGCCATTTTGCAAGATCCCTAGTGATTTGTAAGTACATTAAAATTTTAGAAGCACTGGTCTAGAATTAAAATGAATTTGCTTTAATGAAACCATCCTGTAGCCTCCACGTGGATTTCTTTCCTAAGAAAGAAATCTCTGTACAGTGAACTCCATAGAACATCCTCCACCACGCTTTTCCACCCAAATTGTTTATTCATGGAAGAATTTTGAAATGATAAATCATCTTCCAGAAATCACACTCAGCCTGAGGGAGTTCCAGATGACACAAAGCTGATGGCCAGCCTTTCTGCAGCGTGTGGGAACTAAGAAGGGAGAGGTAACAGGCAACCCTCATCCCGCCTTCTTTAAGGCCCCGGATAGTTTTGTTGATATCTTTGCCTCTCGGAAGAGGGGAGTAAAAGACGTGTTGTACAACCGCACGGGTGACTAATGTGCGACTGAGGGGGCTGTACTGTGTGCTGAGCTCTGAGATCCTTGAGTGGGGGGATGCTCTGTAAACACAAATGGCAGAACCAAGGGCCAACCAAGTCCAGGCTGTGCTCAGACCTCACACTTCCAATAACAACAGTCAAGACACACACAGATGAACCCTGACTAACCTGTCATCTAACCTGGAGAAAGGAACAGAGAAGATGGAGAATCACGTGCACCTGGTTTAAGGAAATGACAGCTAGAATCGCGTGCACCTGGTTTAAGGAAACGACAGGCAAGAAAAGAGAAGAGGGGAGGTGATGACCAGGCCCTGCTCGAGGCTGTCCTGCCCACCTGGTCTCACTCACCCGCCAAGTGGAGCTAAAGCTCACGGGCGGACAGAGGCTGTGACCAGAGCCCTGGCAGGCCACACAGGTGCTGGCCTGGCATCCCACTTTGACCTTGTCCTCTATGAAGAGGACACCTGCTTCAGAGACATGTCTATAAAAAAAGGGAGCACCAAAAAAGTTACCCCTTGTTGGAAAACCAAAACCGGGTCCCCCATCCAAAGTGAGTGTTTTCTCACTGATTCTGATAAACATGCACATCACAGGAAGCTCCTTTAGACTCCTGGCATCTTTCAGACCTCTAAATGCAACGCCTGGGTTATTGATTCCTCTGTGTTTAAAGCCCAACTTGGCAGTGCCCTCCCCCACTTCTACTAATTTTTCACTCATTATTTCCATCTTCACCTTTGAATTCTCTAAAACGGCAATATTTTAAAACACTAAAATGGTTTACTTGTATCAGTCAATACTGCTTTTCCACCAATTATAATTTATTTGTAGATTAACAGTTTTTCAGCTCCAGAAACTGAAAAATTCTGTCCTTTTAATATGCCCACATCAGCAAGCTCTCACAGGAAATCTGGAACGGACAGCAAAGAGCAGTGGTGGCAGAGGACCCTTAGGCTCTGAAATTCAGACAGGAATGCCATCCATCTTCCTCCAGCACAACCAAAATATACCCTCCCCCTGCCCAACAGACACGTCAGAGATCAGGCGCCTCTGAGGACTGAGGCTCTGAATTTGATTTCAGCTAACTTCCACTTCATAGAAAAGCACTCGACTTTATTCCCCCTGTAACTCAGACCTGGATAAGCCAAGCAGTTCTCCAGAAACACATCTGAAGGAACACCTACCTCTGCATCCCCTCCCCACCGCCAACATGCACGGGCATGCCTGAACACACCACCTCCCAAGGCAAAGAGAAAGTTAACTTTCAAATAAAGCTGTCCTGCAGCCAGACCCTTCACATTCACAAAGGTGGTTCTTGCAACTCTGGCCTAAATCCAGAAGCTGAAAACTGACCTCTGCCTGCTGAGGGCACAGACCAGGGTCAAAGGTCCACAAACACACGTTCACCACAAATACACCACTTTCTTTCTCTTTCTTTCTCTCTCTCTCTCTCTCTCTTGGCCAAAGTGAGAATAATGGGCCAGGCTTATTGTCTTTCCTTCAGAGAAGCCAGGATGGCCGGCTGGTGGGAAACTCCAGACAGAATGTGGGTGTGTGAATCTATGCAGGCTCCACAGAGGAATTTTCTGGGAACTCCAGGGATTTTGAAGAAGGGTGGTCTCAGGCTGGGACACAGGGGCTCCTCGGATTCTCGGGCACCCCAGAAGTCTGGGGTGTAGGGGGGGCGGAGTGGCAAGGCTATCCTGCCAGCCAGGCTCCCCTTCCCTGCCGTCCCAGGCCCTCCCCGCCACGGCGGGGTCACTCACCGCCCGTGAGCTGTGCAGGGCCGAAGCACAGCGCCAGCTGAAACCACAGGATCACGGCCAAGAGTCTCTGGGGGCACTGAGGCTGCTGCTGCTCTAGAAATCCATCTCCACTGCTCGGGTTCATTCCATGATACATCTTTCATCCACAGAGGGCATCCGGCTTGCAAGAGTCTGCAACCAGGAGCGAACACGACGATACCCCAGGCTGCCGGGGCGCCGGGGCCAGGCTCCCCCTCCTCCGCCCTGGGACACGGACCCTCGGCTTCCCCTGCTCCTTCCCCATTCCTCCCCCGCGCGGCCCCCGCCCCTTTCCCACGGCGAGCTCCCTCCGCTTCTCCCCAGCGCGGGGTACACTGAGTAACAGCCGCCGCGGGATGCTGCGCGTGCGGGAGGGATGGAGGAGGGGAGGGAGGTCAGGGGTTAGCGCACATTGGCTCCGCGCCGGTCCCCCGGATTCAGCGGCTGTGACCACGACAGGAAAGTCTAAAGCCTTCCAGCCTCTCGGGGCTGGAAAAACACTTTTCCCCGGGCCTATACATTTCACTCTTAGGAATCTCACGAGGTAGCACCGGATCCCCCCAGCTACTTCTCTGGTTTTCCCCAGGATCGGGATGGGTCCTACTGCCCAGTCCCCAGTGAGATTTCTCTGTGCTATCAAAAAATTCCTCCCTCGGGGAGAAGAACCAGGCACCAACTCCCCCTCCTCGGCCTGCGAGCGCCTCCCCGGGATGGAAAGCCCCTTCCGGGGCTCTCGGTCTTACCTGTGGGTCTCATGCATGCAGCTTCCTTCCCTCCTCCGCCTCCTCCCCCCGCCAGTCTAACCCGCATCTGTGCGCGACCTCTGCTGCCGCCGCTGCGCGAGCGAGCGAGACGGAAGCCTCGGCGGCGGCGGCGGCGGCGGCGGCGGCGGCCGCGGCGGCGGCGGCGCCCGGTTCCAGCTCCCCCCGCCCGCGCTCTCCCTCCCCAGGCTCCGGGAGCGGACGGGTGCGGGAGTTGCGGGGGGAGGACGGCAGTCCGGCCGCGCGCCCCCGAGGAGGCACCGGCGCGCCCGCTACCTGAGCTCCGGAGCGCGCGGCGGCGGCGCGGAGAGAGGGAGGGGGCGGGGGCGGGGCGGAGGCGCGCAGCCCGGACACGCACGCGGCGGGCACGCGCCTCCGCAGACCCAGCCAGTGCCGCGGCTGGGGAAGGGGCCCCGCGAGCGCGGGGAGGGGGAAGGGACCCGCCGCCGCCGCAACCAATCGGAAGCCCGCGCGCCTGCACCTGTCGGCACAGGCCTAGGGCCGGGTCGCCCCTTTCCTGGCGCAGGACGGCGGTCTCCGCCTGGGCTGCGCGCGAGCCCGGGTGGCCGCCGCGGCCTCCTCGCGTCCTCCGGTGCCCCCAGAGCGCGGCACGGCGCGGGAGAGGGCTCCGCTTTAGGCTGCTGCCGCGGTGGTGGCTCCAACCCGTGGGACAAGAGTGCACAGCCCGGCCGGCCCCCACCCCAAGACCCTCACCACCGACGGGGTTCACGTGGGCGGGGCGGGGGACGGCCAATTGCCAAAGTCTCTTCCTTTCCTGCGTTTAGCTCTCCGCACCTCACCACGTCCCACCAAGGCTCTGCGTGTCCCCTCAGAGCCCGAATGACACTCTTCCCCCTCCCCCGCTCCCTTGATATTTGCCCTTTTGCGAGCCGCAGGCGTTGTGCAGGAGAACTCTGAGCCTGTCTGGGAGATGCGCTGGCCCCTCCGAACCTCCGCCCGGCGCGCGCTCTCCTTGCGGGGAGAGGGAGGGTCCTCGGTGCCGCTGCAGAAGGTTGAGTACGGAGGAGGGGTGGCGGGTGGGTGGGGGGCTTCTGGGGCTGTGGATCGGAACCCAAGGGGGTCGAGGGTGTTTGCCCTCCCAGCCCCCGGTGGAGAGAGTTCGCCTCGTCGGTGTTGTCTCTCTGCGGCTTTTGGTGCCCGAGCCCAGCCCGCAGAAGGATGCAACTCACTCCCCACTGGTTCTGGCCGCCCGCTGGCCCTGCGCAAGACTGGCCTTCCTCTGCCTGCCTGGCTCCGAGGGCCTACGTCCCAGTAGTTAAGCGGTGTGAGCTGATGAGGTGGTGCAGGCAGGCCGCACTTTAGAACCAGCGGCACCCCATTATTCTGTAGCAATTTGTGGATATGAAAACCATGTTTCGGATACCGCCACCAAATCATCCTCTGCTTCCGTCGGCTTTCCCCAGATCTCACATACTCATGGTAGTCAGGAAATTACAGCTTTTACTCTGTCGGCTCTTACTGGGAGTAATTTTAACAAATTCTTTCAGGATAGATGAACTTTTAGTAGATAAATCTAACTCAGCATTTTTTCTATTTATTTATTTTTGCTTTGTAAAACTGAGATGGCAGCTTTGCCTAGAATAAGTTTAAGATTTTTCACTAGCACAAGTTCGTTTCTGCTAAAGCTTGTGCTTTGGGGCTCCAAAGTCTTAGTTGGGTACCCATGCTTCCAAGGTTCTATGACTGACCTCTAGAGTTTGAATATTTATGTAATTGTTTTTCTCAGTAAATTTTCTAAAGCTTTCTAATAAGCCGTCAAATCAACAGACTCAAAAACATTTGTAGACCGTGTGTATGTGTACAATCCAGTCGTACAGAGAATATAAGGATTGAAAGAAACATCCAAGTTTATCTGGTGCAAACACAGGACCTGTGCTTGAGTCTCCCCCTCTGACATTTCTGCTAAGTGGTCATGCAGCCTCATGGAATACTTGAGGAAGCCTGTAATGTTTGCCCACGGCTCTCTTAGAAAAGCCCTCTTTGTACTGAACTGAAACCTACCTCCCTGAAACTTTTACTCACTGGTTCCGGCTCTCCCATCTGGGCCCACACAGCTAAATGGAATTCCTCTTCCTTAAGACAGTGCTTTACCCATTTGGAGATGGCTTTATGTCCCCTTAACTCTTCCTTTCTCCGGGTTAAACTTAGCTACTTTGCACAGTGTGACAGTGCCTAGACTCCTCGCCAGCCTTGTAGCCTTTCTCTGGATGGGACCCAGTTTCCCAATGGCCACCCACCCCCAAGCAATCAGAGTTTGTTTCCAGAAGGGGATTCCACATTCACTCTGTGGGTTCTGACCAGCATACGACAGGACTGGCACATCCTGTATTGTAAATAATTTGCTTCTATTAATGCAACTTTAGAAGACAAGCATTTGGAGGGCAGGTACAGCACACCATTTTGTTAGCTTTCCACATTATCTCATGTATTAGTTTCTAGGACTGTCATAACAAAATATCACACACTAGGTGTCATAAAACCACAAAGATTTATTTTCTCACAGTTCTGGAGGCCAAAAGTCTGAGATTAAGGTGTCAGCAGGTTTGGTTTCTTCTGAGGCTGCTCTCCTTGGCTTGCAGATGGCCACCATCTTGCTGTGTGCTCACATGGTCATCCCTCTGTGTGTGCAAGTGTCTGGTGTCTCCCTCTGTGTGCGTGTGTGTGTGTGTGTGTCCTAACCTTTTTTATAAGGACACCAGTTATATCAGATTAGAGACCACTCTAACAACCCCATTTTAACTTTATTCCCTCTTTAAAGGCCCTGTCTTGAAATACAGTCACATTCTGAGGTACTGGAGCTTGAGGGGACGCAATCCAGTGTCCAGTGTTACACTCATTTTACAGGCGAGGACACTAAAGACAAAGGAGTTCAATCCATTTACTCGCGACCACCCAGCCAAGGAAGGCATCAGATTAAATCTAAAGCAGTTCAGTTCCATCCTAATGGTTTTCCCAATACGTCACAGCTATTGTTATGAATACCTTCCACCTCAAGGATTCTAGGCAAGTTATCCTGAATATTAGGATATAGATTTTTCTCAAGAGGATGAGAATAAGGGTAGATGGAATGCAGGAGACAGCATGACTGACTTCCTGCTAAATGGGAAAAAAACTTAATCTTTCTTCCTCTTTCATATAGAAGTCAATGCCAAAACCAATACCAGTGGGGAGACATGCTGAAGCAAAGCCCCCAGAGTCTCCCTCCCAAACACAGGAGAGCTGAGGGGCTTTTCTGACCTGATTAAAAACTCCACCCCTCCTCGGACTCCACGCTTCTCTCAACCCTGCATGAATGACGTTCCTCTCTGTTTTCACTCATTTTCCCCTCCCCTCTCCCATCCTCTTACTGCCCCCACCTTGCCCTAGGATTTTTTTTCAAAACTTACTGAAGCTCTGTCTTCATGGCATAGCCTTTGATTTCATTTTCAGTGGACAATAACATTTCATGCCAAATATATTCATTGAGCACCTACTATGAACTGGGCACTGTACTAGGTGCTGGAGATGCAGTAGTGAACAAAGATGCTAAACCCCCTGCCCTGGAAGAACTCACAGTCTACGTAAGGAACACATGATAAACAAAAGAAGAAAACATTGGGAGTGTTAGATGGTGTGAAGTACTAGTCAGAATAATAAATGAGGGAATTTATAGAGGAGATGTGTAGGTTAGAGCATAGGCAGAGTCGTTATAACAAAGTGATCCAAATATTCAGTAACTTAAATAGAAGTTTATCTCTCCCTTATGTGAATGTCTTACTATTCTAGGTGGATGGGGCATCTCTGCTCCGTAGGGTCATTCAGGGACCCAGATTCCTTCTACCTCATTATTCTGCCATCCTCTAAGATACTGTCCTCATGTGTGGGACTGAAGCTGGGTCACTGATCTGTCTGGGGTCCAATCTGAGGGAAAGTGATAAGAAAAGGGAATCTAAGGCAAACAATTTCCTTTCAGGCAAGGGAGGCAGGAGCTACACAAAAATTGACTTTCTCACCTATGATTAGTGAGAACCTAGTCACATGACCATATCTAGCTACAAGGGAAGCTGGGAAATGTAGTCTTTATGGGGCAAACAGGTGACCAGAAGCAAGAAGAGAGTGGACTGAAGGGGTCAGGGGAAACTGGCAGTCTATCACATGTGCTGTGCAAAGATCAAGGCTTAAATTTTTGATAAAGTAGGCAGGGAAGCCCTTACTGGGAAGGTAACATTTAAGTAAAAACCTGAAGGAGTGAGCTATGCAGTTTTCTGAGAGAAAAGCATTTCCAGGCAAGGGGAGAGCAGATGCAATGTCCCTGAGGCAGAAGCATGCCTGTTGTGGACACGAAACAGGAAGGATGTCAATGAGGCTGGAGTGAGTGAGTGATGCAGACAACGAGGGCGGCTGAGGTCAGAGAGGTCTCCTACTGAGGTGGACCTTAGAGGCATTGGCAGGGATCTGGTTTTTACTCAGAGTGAGAAGGGAAGCCATTGGAGGTTTGTGAGCAGAGAAAGGACACGATGGCACTTGAACAGGAAGTGTCTGAAAGGATTTATGTCCAGCATGGCATCAACCACACTCCACCACTCTGTGCTCTGTGGCCCTTTCGTCCTCCCTCTTGAGCACCTCTCAGCTCCTGCGCCCCTGAACCCCAGAATGCCAGCTTTGAAGGCACACTGCTTCACAGTCCTATCAACCCTCAGCGTCTAAACATTATCTCCACGAAGCACTTCCCACAGTCCACACCTTTTCATTCATCCCAATATGCCTGCACTTAGCAGACTGGTACCGTGCCTCTGAGTAGACTGTGAGTTCTCTGGGAGCAAGTGTTTCTCTACTTGGTCCACCTATTGCTAAACATAGAGCCTGGAACACAGTAGAGCAATCAAGAATTATTTTCTGAATTAACTGATTAACAGCAGAAGGAAAGGAGACCTTCCCCACCAATCTTGCCCTGGCATTGAAAACCAGACTGAAGTCAGTTGATATTCTTCTCTCTTCTCTCTGGGTTTCCTCAATCCTGCCCATCCAGGGAAACATAGAATCAACCACCACCCATTTAATGAGCTCAGAACATGCTAGAACATAGCTTAGCATTGCACTGGATGCTGGGTTTGGGTACAGGTCTAGAATTGTCAAAGCATATGATCCACCCACCACCTCTGCCCTAGATGGATAACACATTCAGTGAGGAGACACACTTCCAAGGCTGGAGTGTGGAACAGGATAAAAGTGCTCATTTGGAAATAGAGTTACTATATGATCCAGCAATCCCACTCCTGGGCATGTATCTGGAAAAGACAAAAACTCTAATTCGAAAAGGATACATGTGCCCCAACGTTCATAGCAGCACTATTTACAATAGGCAAGACATGGAAGCTACCTAAATGTTGATCCACAAATGAATGGATAAAGAAGTGTCGTATATATGTATATATGTGTGTGTATATATATATATATATATATATATATATATATATATATGCAATGGAATATTACACAGCCATAAAAAAGAATGAAATAATGCCATTTGCAGCAACATGCTGGTACCATGCTGGTACCATGCCAGCACTGTCCCCCTGCCATAGGTCCATCTAGAGATTATCATATTAAGTGAAGTCAGTCAGAGAAAGACAAATATATGATAGCTCTTATATATGGAATCTAAACAAATGATACAAATGAGCTTATTTACAAAACAGAAATAGGCTCACAGACATAGAAAACAAACTTATGATTACCAAAGGAGGGAGGGACAAAATAGGAATTTGGAATTATCAGATACACACTACTATATGTAAAATAGATAAACAACAAGGACCTACTGTATAGCACAGGGAACTATAGTCCATATCTCGTAATAATCTGTAATGGGAAATAATCTGAAAAAGAATATACATATGTGTATATGTGTAACTGAATCACTTTGCTGTACACTTGAAACATTTAAATCAACTATACTTAAATTTTTAAAAGTGCTCATTCAGTCACCTCTCACCCATTCTTCCTCCATTCAAGGTGTATTCTAGGGTACTTGACATGTTTCAGTCATTGTACTAGGCGTGGAGGATACAAAGATATAAAAGACACAATCTTTGTCTTCAACCAGTTCATAACCTATGGAGAGAGTAGAAAAGTAAATCTGCAGTTACAGGTTCATGGGCTAAGTGCTAAGATTGTAAAGCAGATAGGATGGAGTGTGCTGGCAAAGGATCCTGGGGGTGACTTCACATGTTGTATGAGTAGAAGTGTGTGTGTGTGTGTGTGTGTGTGTGTGTGCACACGCATGCACGTGCGTGTGTATAAAGGGAAGAAACGGAAGAGAAGGTGCAGTGAGTTTCCAGACAGAAGGAACAGCTTGTGTAAAGACCAGGAAGGAGGGGGTGGGGAAAGAGACCAAGTGCAGAATTTAGAAGACAAGTTGGGAAATGCCAAGAAGTAAAAATTCCGAAAAGCACCTGTGCCATACTGAGAAAGGCTTGGAAAGTCATGGAGGGAAGTTTGGTTTGTGTCTGAAGAAAAAGAGAGAAGACTGTGGAGGAGTGGAAATAAATTGGAGAGAGGAGCCAGGAATGGGCTATTCACCATTGGACCAAAGATACATGAAAGGTACTCAACATCACTAATTAATGAGAACATGCCAATTAAAACAACAGACACTGTTTTCCCCTATCAGATGGACTACAGATATAAGTCTGATAACATCAAGTGTTTGGTGATGATGCAGGGAAAAGGGAATTCCCATATTCTGCTGGTAGGAGTGTAAATTGCTATGTATTAACCATGTCTTTCATTTTCTGTATTCTGATGCTTTGACACCTGGGGTCTTGCTGACCCTGGAGTGACTGCCCTTCCCAGGGCTAAGCAATTCCTAGAGATAGTAAACTAGAGCCCACACACCCCAGTACCTCCTTTATGATCTCTCACACTTAGAGTCACTATCCCCCTGCCATAATCACCCCAGGGCCAGGTACCAGACAACTAGGGACAGCCCCAATGCCTCAGAGCCCACTGAAATTATTCAAACTAGCCTATTATACACTTGTTTACCCACTTCACCCATTCCTTCACACGACAACCACACATTCCCCACTGCACCCCTCATTCTCTCTGCCTCCTGACCAGTCCTGGTGCTTCCCCAGGTGGCCCTGCATGATTTGCCATGCCTCCCGCTTCCAGGGAATTGTGAGTATAAAGAAGAACACCTCTTTCCTGACAGTCATTTCCATGTCTACATGTCTTACTGTACCTGATTAAAACAAAGCCTTTGGTGTCCTTAAAACATGCTACACTTCGAGGAGGGTAAACTGCCCTGCAAACGCACCACTCATTATTACCCCTAAAGAAGCCCTGGCAAGTTCACCTCAAACACTTCACCCACTAAGCAAAGATGATGTCAGTACTTACCTCATACAACTGCTGAGAGGCTTAAATGGGATCCCCTAGAAAGCACCTGAAGAGCACCCAGGACCAAGTAAGTACTCAGGCAAGCATGTCCCAGGATGTTCACTGCAGATATTTATGTAATGGTGGAAAATTGGAGACACCCTGAATAATGGAATGACTAAATGAATTGTGGTACAATCACACTAAGGAACAGTATGTAGTCATTAGGTATAAACTAGATCTCCATGTAGGACCATGGAGAGCTCTCCAAAACATTGTTGGGTGAAACAAGCAAATTGTGGGACAAAATGGACAGTAAGACATGATTTACGGAAAAACAATACCATAGATTTTCTATCAACTAATGTGAATAAAAAGGAAAAATGTCTGAATCCATGCACAGAAGACAGTGGGGTTGCACCTGGGTTGGTGAGAGCAGACGGAATTGTTGGGGAGGATTAATCGAAGAATAGTTTTATTTCTATAATTTATATTTTACTTTCATTATTTAATTTATTTATTTGTAAATAATTTTGTTGAGAATACTATTATGTAATGCTTAGATTGTTAGAAATTAATTTGCAATGCAAAGGAAAAGATAGGAGGGGAAAAAGATAAACATAGAAGAGGAAAAGGTCGGCATGAACCTGGGGCCTAAGGACATGAAGTTAACTTTGAGAATTCCATGCACTGATGGTATATTTTTTGAAACTAGAGATAATGGAGATCTATCTACATAAGGCATCTTTTGACTGAAGCATTTCCTTGGACAGGAGTGGAGGGATGTCCAGTAAGTCCAGTAAGGACTAACTAGTTTGCCATTTTGTAAAAGATCAACCCTGAGCTCCCCTCCTTAGAGATTATTGAGATAATGGTTTCCCTTGTCTCTCTCTGGAGCCTTCCTCATTTCATACTATATCCCTAGCAATGGGTTGGTTGTTTTCCTATAATAATTATAGTAGGCTAGACTGACATAACCGATAAGCCAAAACAAGGAACAACATAATAGAAGTTCCTTTCTCTTCATAGGACAGTGCAGGGCACTGACGGTGGGGCAGGGGTGGGAGAGTTAGAGGAAGACATTCAGGACCAGACAGAAGGCAACTTTGTCATCGTCAACATAGTTTCCAAGAATCTGTGATCACTGCCATTTCATCTGTTTTGTAAGATTTAAAGATGGTGAGAACCAACACAATGACACTTGGATAAATGAAAGGCAAAATTCTCTGATTCTTAGAGCTCTGAACAAGAGAAGATTGCTAGGCAGGGCCACACAGGGGATTGTACCCAGGAACAGAGTAACAGCAGGCTGGGGGTCTAGGGGGCAGCTGATTTATGGCAAATGGGGTGGGGTTAACTAGGTTTCATGGTCTTCCTGTGGATTGGCTAAGTTGAATAATTTGCGGGTGGGGCTCTGGGCATAGGGGTTATCCCTAGTTGTCCGGTACCTGACTCTGGGGGGATTAGGGTATACGTTTCGTGGCCCCAGAGTGTTAGGGCCCAACAAGTGAAGTGGTTTGGGATGTGGACTTAATCGGCTGTTTAAGAAGGGAAACTAACTGACCAGCCTCTATTCAGGGCTTCAAAACTGGGACAAGACAGTACAATTAAAAAAAAAAAAAAAAAAGTTATATCAGCCCATAGAAGAAGGAGGGTAAGGCATAGGGTCCAGGCCTAAAAGTGGTCCACATCTTTTCTGCCCACATTCCATTGGCCAGAATGAGGTCACATGGCCAACTAGTCACATAGTCTCACATAGATGCAAAGGGAGCTGGGAAATGTAGTCCCAGGGACGACCGTTTCTGAAGAAGGAAAGCTCAGATTTCAATGACCAACTAGCAGGCTGTGCCAAAAGGCTGTAAATGAATCTGAACTCAAATATTTCTTTACTTCTTCCCCCCCACCCCAGCCCCCGCTTTCTTAATATCTGTTTCACCTGCTTACATGGTAAGCTGCTTCAGGGCAAAGACCATCATGTTCTCCTGCTTTTGATTCTTCCCCAGCAATTATTTCTGCACCCAATGGGCTTCTCACTAAAACAAGTCTCAAGTAATTTCAGTATGCAAATTAGCTGCCACTTCAGAGCCTGGCATAAATATCTGATACTTAGAATATAATTTCAGTTAGTTAAATTTAGATCACTGGGAGGAAAAAAGAACAGCAGCATAAATATTCTCTGGGCCTTTGGCCTCTTTATTTAATTCTGAATTGGATAAGTCTTCAATAACTTTAAGCTTTGACCTCTATATAGCAATATTTGGTTCTTGGATTAAATCAAACAAGTGTTGCTAATGAGATAGTTTAACAATGTCACATATAGTCAGATTTTCCATTTCAGTTGACTCTTGGGTAAAGGTAAACCAGTGCTTTCAGGAACACTTTCAGTAGTTAATTACATTAAAAATGTTATTTTCCTGACCTTTTTATCTTGTCTCATCTTCTTTCACCTTGCCTTTTCTTCTTGGTTTCTTAAAGACTCTTACCTTTAAAACCACTGTCAACTTAGCATAAATATTTTCTTCAGGAAGGCTAACACTTAATGACACCAGGGAAAGGGTGGGAGAAAACAAACCTCACTATGGAATCACTCGACATTCATCCAGCACTTATTGAGTGCCTAAGGTATGCTCAACACAATGCAAATCCATAAATATGCAAATGGCTATCATCTCAGCCTCTAAGAAGCTCACAGTTATGAACCTGAACCTACACTTTTTCTACGTAAAAGTTTTTATTCAGTCACCCATTCATTCAACAAATATATCTTGGGTCCTACTCTGTGTAGGTTGCTGATCTAGCTACTGGAAATACAGACTTGAACAAAACAAAGATGCCTGCCCTTCTGGAGCTTACATTCAAGGAAAGGAAGGTAGGCAAGTACTTATCCCCACTCCCCACCCTTCCAACCTAGAGGTGATTTCCTTTACCTGTGAAGTCCCCTGATATTTTAGTATCTTCTGGCAATTGCTACTCTCTACCAGACAAAGAGCAGGAACTAGGTCTGAACTTTGATATCCACCGTGATGCTAGGATAGGGTTAATAAATGCTTATCAGCTCAATAAATGAATAATGAGTGCACCTTTTCACAAAAGTACAACCTGTGTAGCTAAAGCAGGTGAAGACCCACAGGAAGCTGAAAATGCCTTTTTCATGTCCGAAGGCAACAAAGTAGCTGCAAGCTAAATGGGGTTTGCACCCACACTCTCCCCCTGCCTTCTCCTGACCTGGTTTGGGGACTGGGATGAGAGGGTGCAGACATGAACTACATCTACCATTGCAACTGCATCACAAATAAATTTTGCAATGGGCTTTACAGTGTGATTTTTTTTTATTCTCAAAGGAGAATTTTAATTCTCTAGGGGTCATAATAGTATGAGGAAAGATATAGACCACTTCAAGGCATGTTTGGGAAATTATGGATAACATCTTGTGCCGAGAGAGTATGTGTGTTTAGGGGTGAGTTAGGAGATGGCTATTAATAATAAACGTAGAACATCCTGTTAGGGCCTCACTGTTAGGGACTTTACATGCCATGCCAAGAAGTTTAAACTTTATTCAAAAGACAATGGAGAGGTTGTGGATTGAAGGTTGGAATGGAAGAGGTTGTGGGGAAAGAGAAGAGTGAGAAAACAATGGAGCAGCCATCACAACAGGCCAGGAAAGGGGTAATGACGTGTGAATCAGAGTGGTGGCAGTGGCCATGGGAGAATGGAGGACTGAAGAGGACGATTGTCAGATCTTCGGATGTGTTGAGGGTAAGGAAAAAGAGGATGCAAGGATGATATCAAGATTTAGAGCCTAGGAGACTAAGCTATAAATTACTATCAAAAATAGGGAACACAAATGAAAAGGTTTCATGAGGATGGTTATGAATTCAATGTTGGACATACTGAGTTTGACTTGCTGGAGGGAAATACACATGCAGATATCAGGCAGGCAGTTGGAAAATAGGGCTTAGGAGCTTTGAAGAGGGCTCGGTGTGGAAGAAGTAGGTCCACGGGTTGCTCCAAGTCTGTCTGTTAAAGCCACAGAATAGATGTACTTGCTTGGGGAGTGCACAATAAAAAGAGAAGAGGCCCTGGTCAGAGCTTTTGGGAACTGTACTGTAGGGGAAGGAAGGAATGGAGGGAGGGAAGGAAGAGGAGGGCAGTCAGTGAAAAAAAGAGCAGTGGTTCTCAAACTCTAGAGGGTCAAAGAATCACCCAGTGACATTCATGCAGATTCCTAGACCCCTCCCCAGAAAACCAGATTCAGTAGGAACATACAATCTAAAGAGAACACTCCCTTCATTATCTATTGATGCATGACAGATAACCCCAAAATTTCACATCTTAACACAGCAACATTTTTGATCTCATGGTTTCTGGAAATCAAAAATCTGTGAGCAGCTCAGCTGGGTGGCTCGAGGCCTTTTGCAAGGCTGCAGTCAAGCTGTAAGCCAGATATCTGAAGACTTATCTGGGCCTGAGGCTCTGATTCCAAGATGAGTGACCTCATCAAGTGGCAGCCAGCTTCCCCTAGAGCAGGTGATCCAAGAGAGCAAGGCAGAGACCACAATATCTTTTATGACCCAGCCTCAGAAGTCACATTTGTCATTTCTGCAAAATCCTATTGGTTACATAGGTGAGTCCTATTTACTGTGAGAGGAGAGTTCACAGAAGTGACAGGAGACAAAATCAGGGTGGAGGGGCAACTTGGAGGCTGACTACCATATGTCCCTACCCTCCTGGAGTTATTTTGATGCAAGTAGCCCTCAAAGAAATACTGGATGGGAAAGAGTAAAGGTCAACAGAGGAAAGAAAATCAAACAGAAGGTGGACCTCAGTGCCAAATAGGACTGAGAAATCAAGATAAGGCTGAGAAGAGGCCAGTGGATCTGGCCTCTGGTATATCAGTCTTGACCTTCTCAACTCGGAAGCAGCACTTCTAGAGAAACACAACTCTTTTTATGCAACTCATGGTGAGAAATATATTTTACTTCATTGCCTGGTACACAAGGCACTTGTATATAGAAACAAATGCTTCATGAATTAATACCTATTTCTACTGCATGAGAAGCACTCATATTTCTTATTCTAGTCTGGTCTATTTCTCTCTAAAAAAATGCTAGTCAAGACCCACTAAACTGATTTTGTTGGTCATTAAAGCATCTGACCTGAAGCTTGAAAAAGCAGTCACAATAGGATTGGGTAACGGTGAAGATGATGGTGATGACAACAACAAGTATATTTTGAGTGTATACACTGTGCACTAAATGTAATACCATGAATTATCTTATTCATAACAACTCTATACTATAGTACCATTATCATAATTTTAGATGAAGAAGTTTAGTACTTAAGTAGCTTTCTCAAGGCCATATGGTTAGGAGGTGGTACAACTGTAATTTATTTTAACCTAAACAATATGATTTTGGAACTTACACTTTAGAGCTGTGGGATCCAATATGGAGGCCGCTAGCCACATGTGTGTATTTTAATGTTAAATTGAATTAAAACTAAATAAAATGAAAGTTTCATGTCTCAGTCACACTAGCCATATTTCAAGTGCTCAACAGCCACATGCAGTAGTAGCCTCCATATATGACGGACAGCAATGCTCGAGAGCTAAACCACCAAGGGCCAACGTATTTGGAAGATGGGGGTCACCTGAGCATGGCTGTAAGGTGAGAGGAAGGAGTTGGAAAAAGAGAGAAGAGTCGAGATAGGGGATGCAGGATGGAGCAGTGGCCTGGGGGAGGATGGAGGGGCAGGATCAGAGTACGGGGAAAGTTGGCTTTGGCAAGGGATGGGGACAATTTCTGCTCTGGGTCAGAAAGGAAGAGGAAAATGGGTGAAGGTCCAGAGGAAGGGGAAGGTGACGAAGCTTGCTTTGATAACACTTGATATTGTCTAAAATGTAGGGGCTGAGAACGGGAACAAAGAGTGAGCGGGCCAAGTTTGGGCATTGAGTCAAGTAAGAAAGATTGGAAGTCATCGCTGCAGGAGGTGCATACACACAAAGAGAATGACTGATGCTCACCCATGGGGGCTCAGCTGTGGTTAGATACCGAATTTTAGGTGCAGCCCACCATTTATTTCATTCATTCAACAAATACTTGCCAAGTGCCTACAACATGCCAGGCACCATGCCAGACACTGGAGAAATATTAGTGAATGATAGTGACAAAAACAGGCAAGCCCATTCTCTCATGGAACTTACTGGTGGAGGTCTTTGTTAATCACAGAGCTGCCAAGTGTAGCCCTGCAATGGACACATACCACCAAGGAGAGGGGCTGGTGCTCTAAAATGGCTATGAGAGGGCATGGCAGGGGATTTCATCTGGTCAGGAAGGTCAGGGAAGTCTTGCCTCAAACCAAGACTTGAAGAAGGAGCACCAATCCGTACAGAAGGGAGAATGGCTCATAACTTTGCCCTGAACTGGGACCATGCCGAGACCCAGGCAGGCAGACAAAAGCACCTTTGTAAGGTTCCTGCGGATAGAATTGTTTGCTGAGCACACAGACAAAGCCACCCATGGTTGTCGAGATTCTACTCCAGCCCTGTGTGTGGGCGGCTTTGAGTGAAAAGACACCGTATGATATCCACAGTAGGATGAGCCTGCTGGATGTGGCGGCTGGAATTTTAGTGGGCTGAGCGTTCCTACCCTGCTGATAACATCAGTAAAGAAGTCAATGCACAGGACTTCCCTGGTGGTGCGGTGGTTAAGAATCCGCCTGCCAATGCAGGGGACATGGGTTTGAGCCCTGGTCTGGGAAGATCCCACATGCCGCGGAGCAACTAAGCCTGTGCGCCACAACTACTGATCCTGCGCTCTAGAGCCTGTGAGCCACAACTACTGAGCCTGCGTGCCACAACTACTGAGCCTGCGTGCCACAACTACTGAGCCTGCGTGCCACAACTACTGAAGACCATGCGCCTAGAGCCTGTGCTCCACAGCGAGGGAAGATACCACAATGAGAAGCCCGTGCACCGCAACGAAGAGTAGCCCCCACTCGCTGCAACTAGAGAAAGCCCGCGCGCAGCAATGAAGACCCAACGCAGCCAAAAATAAATAAATAATTGATTGATTAATTAATTAAAAAAAAAGAAGTCAATGCACAGCATTATTACTGATACAATACATGCAGAGTCAGCACTCACAGCAAACCATCCATCAACAGACTTCTACTGTAGAGCTATCTCCCCTCACTTAGACCTTTTGGAAAAACAAATTTCCTTTGAAGTTAAAAATGCCAGGCTCAATTTTAGCAAAACAGAAAAAGATAAAACTTTTTAAAACCCACACATTTTTTGAAGTTTCAACAAAGCATATTCTTTAAAAAAAATTTAATATAATATCTATATTATGTTGAGGATGAAGAAGAAATTCCAAATTGGGTAAGTTATTAAGTGTTACTATTTTTCCAAATTTCCATTGGGAAAGCCTCTTCTTATGTTTAACTTTACAAATTATTTGTGATAAAATTTCAAAAATAAATAACGTTATGGCGCAGTTTTGTGTTCCTGTGTCACTGCTGAGTGATCCAGTAACTGCATCCCGTTATCACACTGTGGAAGTGAACCCCCTTTCGGCTCTCAAAGTACTTATTTTAAGTCCTTCCTTCCTTCATAAGAATTGGTTGATTACCATCTCCTGATTTTAATTGCATTAAGGTTACAAATGTGAAAAACATCAGAATGCTAAGATGAAGCAAAACTAGAAATGTTTAAAATCCTGTCCTGCTCTCTGGTCCACACGTGATTCTCTCTGGCTATAATTATGTTGCACTTGCTCAGAAGGGCATACAATGTAGAGGTTAGGGTGAGGGCCAGGGTTCTGATTCTGGCTCCACTGCTAGCTAGCTTCCTGATCTTCTGATTCTCTCTCTCTGTGCCCCAAGAAAGAACAGTCCCTACTTCACTTCATTGTGGTAGGGTTTACACATAAAGCACTTAAACAACACTCCAACGCTCCAACTTAATATGGGTCAGCCCTCGTTTCCACACATATCTACTCTCATACACATGGAATATTTGCATGGTGGATAAATGATTGTTTCCATGGGAACTTAACTTTCGTATTTCCAGGTCCTTATCCCACTATCTTCTTCTTTTTTTTTTTTTTTAAAGATGTTTATAAGCTACAAGTTTCATTCTTAGAACAGCATTAACATAAGTTTTTCATTCACTGCCGTGGGTGTTCCCATAAAAAATTTGTTTTCACTGTTTTGTGGGTCTGGTATTTTTAATGAGTTCATATCTCATAGGCACATGTAGAGAGTGGCCTATTCTGTATTCTCAGTTACTGTTGCTTTGGGGCATCCATATTCTTGTGTAGTAAGGAAAAAGTGGGGGTGGGGCGTGAAATAACTGAATTCCTGTGAAATGGTACTGCAAAGCTAAAATCTGAAACTTAATAATTTAACCTATCATCCAGCCATTGAGGAAAAAACCTTTTGACCCAATTATTATCTTTTTAGAAAAGGTAATTTCAAAGCAATACATTTTTTTTAATTATCTAGTGTCAGGTGTACAGCATCATAATTCGAAATCTGTATACACTACAAAGTGATCACATCCGTCACCATAAAATTGACCCCTTTCACCCCTTTTGCCCACCCCCTAACCCCATTCCCCTCTGGTAACCACTGATCTGTTCTCTGTATCTCTGAGTTTGTTCGTTTGTTTTGTTTTGCTTTGTTTTGGATACCACAGATGAATGAAATCATATGGTATCTGTCTTTTTCCTTCTGACTTATTTCACTTAGCAAAATACTCTCCAGGTCCATCCATGTTGTCACAAATGGCAAGATTTCATTCCTTTTTATGGCTGAGTAGTAGTCCATTGGGTATACATACCACATTTTCTTTATCCATTCATCCATGGATGGACACTTAGGTTGCTTTCATATCTTGACTATTGTTAATAATGCTGCAATGAACATAGGAGTGCATATATGTTTTTGAATTATTGTTTTCATTTTCTTTGAATAAATCCCCAAAGTGGAATTGCTGGATTGTATGGTAGTTTTCTTAATTTTTTGAAGAATCTCTATAATGTTTTCCATCATGGCTGCACCAATTTACATTCCCATCAACACATCCTCTCCAACACTTGCTATTTCTTGTCTTTTTGATACTAACCATTCTAACTGGTATGAGGCAACATCTCATTGTGGTTTTGATTTGCATCTCCATAATGATTAGTACTGATGAACATCTTTTCATGTGCTTATTGGCCATCTGTATGTCTTCTTTGGAAATGTGTCTATTCAGTGTCTCTGCCCATTTTTTAATTGGGTTTTTTTGTTGTTGTTGAGTTTTATGAGTTCTTTATATATTTTGGATATTAGCTCCTTATCAGATACATGATTTGCAAATATTTTCTCCCATTTAGTAGGTTGTCTTTTTGTTTTGATAATTGTTTCCTTTACTGTGCATGAGCTTTTTAGTTGGATGTAGTCCCATTTGTTTATTTTTACTGTTGTTTCTCTTGCCTTTGGAGTCAGGTCCACAAAAACATTGTTAAGACTGATGATACTGAGGTTACTGCCTATGTTTCCTACTAGGAATTTTACTGTTTCAGGCCTTACATATAAGTCTCTAATTCAATTTGAGTTGATTTTTGTGTTTGGTGTGACATAGTAGTCTAGTTTCATTCTTTAACATGTGGCAATCCAGTTTTCTCAACACCACTTATCAAAGAGACTGTCCTTTCTCCATTGTATGTTCTTTGCGCCTCTGTCATAAATTAATTGTTCTTATATGTGTAGGTTTATTTCTGGGCTATCAATTCTGTTCCACTCATCAATGTGTCTGTTTTTATGCCAGTATCATACTGTTTTGATTTCTATAGCTTTGTAGTATAGCTCAAAATCAGGGAGCATAATACCTCCAGCTTTGTTCTTCTTTCTCAAGATTGTTTTGGCCATTCTTTTCTGTTTCTGCACAAACTTTAGAATTATTTGTTCTAGTTTTGTGAAATATGCCATTGGAATTTTGATAGGGATTGCATTGAATCTATAGATTGCTCTGGGTAGTATGGACATTTTAACAATATTAATTCTTCCAATCCATGAGCACAGTGTATCTTTCCATTCATTTGTGTCTTCTTAAATTTGTTTCATCAGTGTCTCATAGTTTTCAGTGTACAGGTATTTCACCTCCTTGGTTAAATTTCTTCCTAGGTATTTTATCCTTATTGCTACAATTTTAAATGGGGTTTTCTTAAATTATCTTTCTGATAGAAATGCCACAGATTTCTATATATTGATTTTGTATCCTGAAACTTAGCTGAATTCATTTATTAGTTCAAAGAGTTTTTTGGTAGAATCTTTAGGGTTTTCTATATATAGCATCATATCATCTGCAAATAATGATAGTTTTGCTTCTTCCTTTCTGATTTGGATGACTTTTATTTATTTTTCTTGCCTAATTGCTGTGGCTAGGACTTCCAACACTATGTTGAATAAAATTGGTAGAGTGGACATCCTTGTCTTGTTCCTGATCTTAGAGAAAAAGCTTTCAGCTTTTTCATCATTGAATATGATGTTATCTCTGGGTTTGTCATATATGGCCTTTATTTGTTGAGGTACGTTCCCTCCATACACATTTTGTTGAGAGTTTTTATCATAAATAGATGTTGTTATTTTATCAAATACTTTTTCTGCATCTATTGAGATGATCATATAATTTTTATCTTTCATTTTATTAATGTGGTGTATCATGTTGATCGATTTGCAGATGTTAATCACCCTTGTATCTCTGGAAGAAATCCCATTTGATCATGGGGTGTATGATCCTTTTAATGTATTATTGAATTTGGTTTCCTAATATTTTGTTGAGGGTTTTTCCATCTATACTTATCAAGGATATTGGCATGTAATTTGTGTGTGTGTGTGTGTGTGTGTGTGTGTGTGTGTGAGATGTCCTTACTGGTTTTGGTATCAAGGGAATGCTGGCCTTATAAAATGAGTGTGGAAGCATTCCCTCCTCTGTGATTTTTTTTTGGAAGAGTTTGAGAAGGATAGGTATTAAATCTTCTTTGAATGTTTGGAAAAATTCACCAGTGAAGCTGTCTGGTCCTGGAATTTTGTTTGTTGGGAGGTTTTTGACTACTGTAATCAGTCTTCAGGTTTTATATTTCTTCATGATTCAATCTTGGTAGATTGCATGTTTCTAGGAGTTGGTCCCTTTTTTTCTATGCTGTCCAATATTTTGGTGTATAATTGTTCATAGTATTCTCTTATGATCCTTTGTATTTCTGCAGTAGCAACTGTAATTTCTCCTCTTTCATTTCTGATTTTATTTATTTGAGCCCTTTCTCTCTTTTCTTGGTTAGTCTAACAAAAGGCTTTTCAATATTTTTTATCTTCTATTTTTTTAAATCTTCTCAAAGAACCAGATCTTAGTTTCACTGATCTCTTTTCTTGTCTCTTTAGTATTTATTTCATTTATTTCTGCTCTGATCTGCTCCTTCCTTCTACTAACTTTGGGCTTCATTTGTTCTTCCTTTTCCAGTTCCTTTAGGTGTAAAGTTAATTGTTTATTTGAGAGGTTTTTTTGTTTGTTTTTTTCTTGAGGTAGGCCTGTAATGCTATGTACTTCTATTTTCAAACTGCTTTTGCTGCATTCCATAGATTTTGGTACACTGTATCTCTGTTTTCATTCATCTCTGGGTATTTTTCAATTTCTCCTTTGATTTCTTCAATGACTCACTGGTTGTTTAATCTCTACATTTTTGTGGTTTTTCCAGTTTTCTTCTTGTAATTGATTTCTAGTTTCATAGTGGTCATTGTGGTCAGAAAAATTGCTTGATATGATTTCATTCTTCTTGATTTTCTTCTTGATTTTATTGAGACTTGCATTGTGGCCTAATATATGATCCGTCCTGTAGAATGTTCCATGGAGAAGAATGTGCATTCTGCTGCTTTTGGATGGAGTGTTCTGTAGGTATCTATTAAAGCCATCTGATCTAATGTGTCCCTTAAGGCTGATGTTTCCTTATTGATTTTCCATCTGGATGATCTACCCATTGCTGTAAGTGGAGTGTTAAAATCTCCTACTATTATTGTATTGCTTTCAATTGCTCTCTTTAGGTATGTTAATATTGGCTTTATATACTTTGGTGCTCATATGTTGGGTGCATATATTTATAAATGTTACACCTTCTTGCTGGATTGACTCCTTTATTATTATTCTGTGCCCTTCTTTGTCTTTTATTACAGTTTTTGTTTAAAAGTCTCTTTTGTCTGATGAGTATAGCTACACAAGCTTTCTTTTTGTTTCCATTAGCATGGAATATCTTTTTCCATCCCTTCACATTCAGTCCTTACTTCTAAAGTGAGTCTCTTGTAGGTAGCATATAGATGGGTCCCGTTTTTTCATCCATTCAGCCACTCTATGTCTTTTGATTGGTGAGTTTAGTCCATTTACATTTAAAGCAATTACTAATAGGCATGTACTTACTGCCATTTGGTTAATCATTCTCTGGCTTTTTTGTTGTTCTTCTTCTTCTCTGTTCCTTTCTTCTCTTTCTCTCTTTCCTTGTGGTCTTTTGGCTTTCTTCAGTGTTATGTTTAGATGCCTTTCTCATTTTCTTTTGTGTGTTTACTTTAAGTTGTTTCCTTGTGGTTCCTGTGAGGTTCATATATATCATCCTATGTATACAGTGATCTAAGTTGATAGCAACTTAACTTTGAACACAGTCCAAAGCTTTACATTTTTACTCCCCTCTCCATGTTTTTTTAATGATATCTTTTACATCTTTTTATTTTATGCTTCCCTTAACTAATTATTATAATTTTAGTTAATTTTACTACTTTTGTCTTTCAGCCTTCATACCTGCTTTATAAGTGGTTGATCTATGACCTTTCCTGTATATTTACCTTTCTAGTGAGATTTTTACTTTTGTGTGTTTTCTTCTTATTAATTAGTGCCTTTTCTTTCCAGCTTAGAGAATTTCCTTTAACATTTCTTGTAGGGCCAGTTTAGTGGTGATGAACACCTTTAGCGTTTGCTTATCTGGAAAACCCTTAATCTCTTCTTCAATTCTGAATGATAATCTTGTCAGGTTGAGAATTCTTGGATGGAATTTTTTTCTTTTCAGCACCTTGATTATGTCATGCCACTCCCTTCTGGTCTGTAAAATTTCTGTTGAAAATTCTACTAACAGCTGTATGGGGTTTCCCTTATACATTATAAGTTGTTTTTCTCTTGCTGACTTTAAGATTCTCTCTTTATCTTTAATTTTTACCATTTTAACTATAATGTGTCTTGGTGTGGCTCTCTTTGGGCTCATCTTACTTGGAACTCTCTGGGCTTCCTGGACCTAGATATCTATTTCCTTCCCCAGATTAGGGAAATTTTCAACCATTATTTCTTCAAATTATTTTTCTGGCCCTTTCTCTCTGTCTCCTCTTTCTGAGATCACTCTAATGCAAATGTTATTCCACCTGATGCTGAACCAGATGTTACTTAAGTATCTTCACTTTCTAAAATTCTTTTTCATTTTGCTGCTCTGTCTGGGTGATTTTCATTGCTTTGTCTTCCAGCTCATTGATTCATCCTTCTACTTTATCTGGTCTGCTGTTGAACCCCTCAAGTATAGTTTTCAGTTCAGTTATAACTTCTGTTTGGTACTTTCTTATATTTTTTATTGCTTTGTTGAAGTTCTTGCTGTGTTCATTCATTATTGTTCCAAGTTTGGTGGGCATTTTTATGATCATTACTTTGAACTATTTATCAGGTAGGTTGCTTATCTTCACTTCATTAATGTCTTTTGCTGGGGATTTGTCTTGTTCTTTGGTTTGGAACGTATTCCTCTGTCTCCTCATTTTGTCTGACTACCTATGTTTGTCTCTATGTATCAGGCAAAACACCTACTTCTCACAGTCTTGAAGGAGTGTTCTTGTGTAGGAGATGACCCTTGGGGCCCAGAAGCACAGTCTTCCCTGAACACCAGAACCAGGCGCTCAAGGGGAGGCCCTTGTGTGGGCTGCATGCACACACCAGCTGTGGTGGGGTCTCAGCTGCTGTGTGGAAAAGGCAGGGGCCTGGGGTGCTCACGTGACTTGGCTGCAGCATGGCCACTGCATGGGGAAGGCAGGACATAGTGCATTTGCCCAGCCCAGTTGTGGTGCAGCTGCTGCGCAGGGTGGGCAAGGCCTCAACCAGTTGGGTTATATTGTGGAGTGGGTGGAGCATGCCCTCCGGTGCTATCAGGCTAGAGGGAGGGTGCCAAAAATGGCATTCACCAGCTCTTCACCAGCAAGTTAGGATGAGATTGTAAAAAATGTGCCCACCAGCACTTCCATCCCCAAGAAAGTCCCAGCAGGTTCCTACCTCTCTGGCAGCCACTGTAAAATCAGTAAGTGGGTCTCCCTCACTTATGGTCTAGGTGCTCTTTGCCATTTTTGCCCTTTCTGCTGCTTTTGCCCTGGATCTCACTGCAAATGGGTCTGCATGTAAGCCCTTTAAGAGTGGGTTCTCTGTTCCCTATAGTTTTATGGTTCTCCTGGACTTAATCCCCACTGATTTGTGGGGCTCCTCTTTTCAGTGCTGGACCCAAAGGTCAGGGTGCCTCACATGGGGCTCAATCCCTTCACTCCTTGAGGGAAAGTTCTATATCTTTTGGATCCCTCCCAACTGTGGGTCACTGCTTCTGGGGTGGGGACCTGGGTGAGACCGTGTCTCTGCTTCTCTCTCTCAATGCATCTTTTTAATCTTTTGTTGTCAAGGCACTGTTTATCTAGTTCTCAGGTCCTTTTCAAAGGAAAATCATCCACATGTAGCTGTAAGTTTGTTGTGTCCATGGGAGGAGCTGAGTTCAGGGTCTTCCTATGCCGCCATTTAAACCCTTCTACTCAAAGCAATAAATTTACATAAAATAAAAATTACCTAGACATTGAAAGCTTTCACTTGCAACATGAATGTCGAGGAACCTCAATTATCTAGAGTAGTGCTGTCCAATAGATATACCGTGATATATACTTACATATATATAATTTTAAATTGACTAATAGCCACATTAAAACAAATAACATGTGAAATTAACTTTGATAATATGTTTTATTTAGCCCACTGTGTTTAAAACGCCGTCTCAACAAGTGTCCAATATTATAAAAAGTGTTGAGATATTTAACTTTATTTTATAGTAAATTTTTCAAATCAGTGTGTATTTTATACTCATAGCACATGACAATTGGAACTACCCATGTTCAAATGCTCATACCCATGTGTGGCTGCCAGCTGCTATATTGGATGGAGAAACTCTAGTTTACTTCTCCCCTTTGGACCATCCAAGAACTAGTTGCTTTGTGCCAAGAGATCAAATTTGAAGTCACTACCACTAACAGTCATTCTGAGTAAGGGCCCAAAACACATGTCTATTCCATAAGTCAATTCAGATTGTGAGGTTAGAGCACATTTTGCCATATTTTCTAAGTCTCCAACAAATGCAGAAAAGAGCCCCATGTCCTCATTTGGCAGAATGTCTAAATTCTGAGGCCTCCAGTGAAATACATTGAGGATTTTTCTGCCAAAGAAAAAGGAGGCTGACTGTTCCTAGTATCAAGGGAATGCTTGGCAGCTGAACATTTACAAAACATCTCTTTCATCTGCCCGATGGAAGAGCTGTCCAAGGCTTCCCAGGTAGTCATTCTCCCAGGGATCTTGACCAGATGCTAACAATGCAGGTGAGAGCACCTGTCCTGCTTGGGCAGCTGTGCTCTAAGCAGGAGCCTCATCACCAGGTCCCTCAAAACATAAGGTTTCTCTTCCCAGTTTCATCAGCCTCTTCCAGACATTCTGTTTGCTGCTCTGTGCCATAGTCACTTTTATTACAGCTTCTTTCACCTGATTTCCAAAATCACTGTTTTCAAGGTCACCTAGACTGAGACCTCTTGTCACTGCCACTCACCATCTTCCCAGGCCCCTGGGGTAGAAACCCTCTTTCTCCAGATTGAGTCCACCTTCAGGTCATGGTTCCTTGACCTCTGCAGTGTACCTTGACTCCATCCCTCCCTCTCCCCTTGCCAATGTCTGGGTTTACACTCACTTCCTTCTTGCTGCCCCAATTACTGAACCAAATTCTTAACTGGCCCCCTTTCTCCAATTTCCCTCCCCATACTCCTCATCTCAATTTATCTTCTACCTTGCTGCCAGGGTGAGCTTTCTAAAATAGAAACTAAATCGGGTCACTTTTTGGTTTTAAGACTTTTATTGACTCACTGTTGCCTACATAGTGGATTTTAACCCTTTTTTATAAGCAGAAGAAGCCCCAACTTTTTTCAATAAGGTGTTACCAAGAACCCCAGGATAGAAAACAGATAAAATCTGAGCTGCTCTGAGCTGCTCTGGGTGAAGCAGGGACAGAGGCCTCAGAGGCTGCCCTCAAGTCCTCTAGCCCCACCTCCTCTAGGCTCCCGGCAGCTTCAGGGAATCCTGAAGCACTTCTGGACACAGCTGGAACCCTACTGCCCAGTGGGAAACCTGTGCTCCTTGGCCTGGCATTCAGGGCCCAATGGAATCTGGGTCCAGCCCACCTTTTTGGTGCCATCACCCGTCACTGCACTGCCCACATACCCCAAGTCCCCGCTACACAAACCACACATGACCCCACATGCTAGGCATTTCTGAGGCTTCACACTGTGGCCACACAGTGTCCTCTGCTGGGTGTGTCCTCCTGCTCATCCCTGTATGGTGAGATCCTAGTTGCCTTCCCAGGTTTAGCACCATCGTTCTATGTGAACTCTTCCCTTACGAACAACCAGGATGAACTTCCGTTATAAACTAACCCCTCCCTCCTCTAGGAATACTGTTGAATTTACTGTCTAACCACTTACCACATCTGTTACCTGGACGTGTTTCTCCTAGCAATATTGTGGGCAAGGGCTTTTGATTATCTTTCTAATCCTGGCACAGATTTCAATAAATGTTTGTGGCATCATGAAGTTAAGACTGTGTCCCCTCTATCGTCAACAGAGGTGAGTGAGCTATTCTCAATTCCATGAGGAATTCTGAGAACCTTCAGGGTAAGAAAGAGGCCAAAGAGCCCCGAATTGGGAATCTGGCTTGCTCCAAACTGTGTCTTTCTTTCTTTTCTTTTTTTCTTTTCTTTCCTTTTCTTTTCTTTCTTTTTCTTTTCTTTTCTTTTTCTTCCTTCCTTCCTTCCTTTCTTCCTTTCCTTCTTTCCTTCTTTCCTTCTTTCCTTTCTTTCCTCATTCTTTCTTCTCTTTCTTTCTTTCTTCCCTTCTTCCTTTCTTCCTTCCTTCCTTTCTTTCTTCCTCTCTTTCTTTCTTTCTTTATAACTGAAGTATAGTTGATTTACAATGTTGTGTTAATTTCTGCTGTACAGCAAAGTGATTCAGTTACATACATATATACATTCTTTTTTAAAAAAATATTCTTTTCCATTATGGTTTATCATAGGATACTGAATATAGTTCTCTGTACTATACAGTAGGAACTTGTTGTTTTTCCATTCCATATGTAATAGCTTACATCTGCCAAACTATGTCTTTAAATTCAGCCCTACACTGCTATGGTTTTAATGCTCTTGGAATAATGATAATGATCACTCTAGTGATTAATTTTTATAAGGCAGCAACCACATGTCAAGCACTGCTGTAAGCGTCTTTCAGGGATTAACTCATTTTTGTTTTGCAGAATGAAGGCTGCAGGAGTTACTAAATAGAACTCCTCTTTCTAGTTGCATTGGGGACTGAATAAGATCTTACAGATCATCTCCTGCAGCAATGAAGAAACCACCAGAGTCACCAGACAGAGAATAAGATGACCACTTCAGGTGATTCAGCAGGTGGCAGAGCTGCCTGGTGGCAAGTCTCCTGGCTCTTGGGTGGCTGTACTTTCGCCCACACAGCACTGCTTCTCTGTAACAGGAAATGGCCTGGTACCAGCGAGAGCCACATGTAGATGTACAAAATGTTTTACAAAGCTTCCACAAAGGCATATGACATTCAGGTATCAGCACAACTCAGTTCATGCCCAAATATTTCCTCACGTAAATGATTCCATTTCAAATTTGATTTATTTTATGTAAAAGTTGCCTCCTAGTAAAAATTATAATCACTAAATAATTTCTCTAACAATGGTATGAGTTGCACCAATAGAAACCTAGGGTAGAAACAACCTCCTGTCCTCAGCTATAGATGTGCTAATGACTGCATGTGAGATCTCATCCAGGCAGAGTGGGCTCCTGGGGAGGCCTCAGTCACTCTGGTTAAGGATGCTCCCACATGGCTTCAAGGACATGGCTGTCATGACCTTCGGATATATACTGATCATAATTTTTGGTAAAGCATGTCATCTTAGTCAGCTGAGGCTGCTCTAACAAAACACCATAGACTGGGTGGCTTAAACAACAGACATTTATTTCTCACAGTTCTGTAGGCTGGGAAGTGCTAGGTGAAAATGCAAGCACATTCGGTTCTTGGTGACGGCCCACTTCTGGGCTTACAGACAGCCACCTTCTGTTTGTGATCTCACATGGCACAGAGCAGTTCTGGTCCCTTCCTCTAATCCCATCATGGAGGCCCCACCTTCATGACCTCATCTAAACCTAATCACTTCCCAAAGACCCCACCTCCAAATACCATCACATTGGGGTTTAGGGCTTCAACATATGAATTGGGAAGAACACAAACTTTTGGTCCATAACATATGTCTCAATTCAAAGTGCATTTCCTGAAAGGCAGCATGATATGGAAAGACAAGTGAACCTGAAGTCAAAACTTCCACCATTGACCAACTGATCTTTGGGGAAATCAGTTAATATGGCCAAGTCTCAGATTTGTCTTAAGTCTTAAGGAAATGTTATCAGTTCTACTGGCCCTGCCTAGCTGGGTCACTGTGAAACTTCAAGGAGATGTGGGTGAAGAGGACTGAGATCAGTAAATACTTAATTTTCTTCTTTAAGGATTGACCATATTTGGAGAATGTTATCCAGAACTGTTTCCTCATTACATCTCAGAGAAAGGAAGTGACTTAGCCATGATCCACAATCCAGGATGAACACAACAGAATCTGGGCATCGCCCCTCCCTAGCACTCTATCCTTTACCTAAACTGTTTTAGGATAACATTAATTCCATTCTTCTTTTCTAGGAATGAGTAGAAATTTTTGTAAACCCATATATTAAACCTTAGAATTCGTAATTGAAGGCTAGAAGAACGTCAAAATAGTTTATTGAATGCATTAAGGCACTAAGCTCTTGATACATAGTTTCATCTGACCCTCAGGGCAGCCCAACAATGGTATTGTCACGGCCCCTCTTCCAGTCCACTGTTCCAGAATTTGAGGGTCAGGAGAGTTAAGTAACTAGCCCAAGACCACACAAGTGGAAAGTGGCAGAGGAGATTCAAACTCAAGTTTGCATGACCAAATCCAGTGCTTTTCCCATTAGCCCTGCGTGCCTCAACAAGAAAAATTAATCTCACAAAACTGGAGAAAAAGGAAAACAATAACAATGTGATTTCGGCATGCTGTCCACTGATGTTATTTCAGAAATGTGCACTTAACATTCATATTTTGACAAAAGCAGTAATTGCCATATTAGGAGAAAACAAATTAGTTGTTTTTTCTCTCTCTCTTCTAAAAAAGTTTTAAAAGTATACTTTGGGCTTGCTAACTTAAAAGGGCAGAAGGGTGGTGCAGTGAATTAATGTGCTTCCAGGGCCACTTCATTTGCATACACTGCAGAGGCGCAGAGACGTAGGGACCCCCCCCCCACTAAAGGACTTGCCCGCCACATTCCATTCTGGGGGTAACGCCTGGCTACTTTTAAAATTCTGCTACTTTAGGGTGTACAAATGCGAGTTCAAATTCCTGCCTGAAACACCGGTGGGGGTTCACTACGCACCCTCAGCTTTAAGGGTCAACCTGTCTTTCTACAGCCCCTCCCCCCTCCCCTCCCCCTCTCCTTCCCCTCCCCCTCTCCTTCACGACCTGGACACCCGAGCCTGGGGTCCGCTGGCTCCCGAGGACCGTGGCCCCCCCCCCTCCCCTCCTCCCCCCTCCCCTCCTCCCCCCTCCCCTCACCGCGCGGGGTGCTAGGAAGGCCGGGGTGGGCGAGGGCCGAGGACTGCGTCAACGGGGAGGGCGGGGGGCGGAGGCGCATTGTGAAGTGGCCAGAGCGTCACAGGCGGCCCGGACCCCCGGGATCCGAGGGCGGGGCGGGTCTCCGCAGCAGCCCGGTGAGGTCCCGGGACCCTAGCTCAGACGCTGGGCGCGCGAGGAGGGAGCATGGAGGGCTTCGGCCGCTTCTCCCCGCGGCCTCACTCGGACCTCTGGGAGGCCCCGCCGCCCCGCAAGGAGCGCGCATCCTCGGCGCGGCTGGGCGGGTCAGGGCCGCAGAGCGAGCAGGGCCTGTGCTCCCGGGCCGGGACTCCCCGCGAGGGGAGCGAGGCCGCGGCGCCCTGGCCGCACCTGCGCTGCTCGCCCACCCCGCGGCTCCGCTGGCGCCGGTACCCGGACTTTCCGCCTGAAAGCCGCAGCCTGACCGACGTGGCCCGGAGGCCCCCGGACCACACCAGGAAGCACCGGCCCAGCAGCCGGCGCCTGGAAGACGCCTGGGGGGAGGCAGGTACCAAGCTCCTGGAGCAGGGAGGCAGCCCGCCTAGCCCGGCCTGGCAGCAGCAGCCCCAGCTGCCACCGCAACAGCCTCAGCCCTGCCAGCATTACCCTCCGGCCCGGGGAGATTCGCCCCCACCTTACCGGCAGGGAGCTTACACACCCCCGAGTGGAACTTTCCGGGTAGAAAAGGTGCAGAGCGGAGACCAGTGGGCAGTGCCGGCCTGCAGAGGTCTCGGTCGCTGGTCCCTTTCGTCGGTTCACACGAAGAAGTGTTCTGTGCCCTCCAGAGAGTTCAGGACGCAGTCAGGTTGCGTGTACATCCAGAAAAGATACCGTAATGATCCGGTGGAGTCATTAGCCAGCCAGTACTCCCAGCCCTCGCTCCCCAGCAAGGCGATGCACAACCAGCACACCCAGATCCTCAAGAACAAGCTGGAAGAGGGAGTAATGTCCTCCAGCGACCGCAAGATTGTGGCCCTGGTGCTGACCTGGCTCAAAAAGGCCCAGAGGGTGCGGGAGCTAAAGCAGCAGGCGGCTCTAGCCTGGGAGGAGCTGAAGCGCTCAGACCAGAAGGTCCAGTTGACCCTAGAGACAGAGCGCAAGCTGCTGCTGCAGCAGAGCCAGGAGCAGTGGCCGCAGGAGAAGGAGAGACACAAGGCTCGCCTGAGCCGGGAGCAGCGTGTCCGACGGCGGGACAGGCAAGCGACGATCCGGCAGGAGAGCAGGTGGAAGGCGCAGCTAGAGGACCAAGAGGACCAGCGCCAGGAGAAGCCGGAAGGGGACCCCTCTGAGACCGAGACCAAGCACGGGAAGCAGTACCTGCAGGTGCAGCGCCTGCAGGAGCACGAGAGGATGATGCAGGACCTGCAGGAGCGGAACAGCCTGCAGCTGCAGAAGAGGCTGAAGCAGGCCTGTCTCAAGAAGCATGTGCACACCACGGAGGGCCAGAAGAAGATCCAGGAGACCAATCTGAGCTCCCTAGTCAATTTCCAGGCCCAGAAGGTCCTCATGGCCTGCCAGGCCAAGGCTGAGGAGCTCCTTCGGAAGCTGTCCCTGGAACAGAGTTCCCAGGGGTCCCGAGAGACCCCCCGGGGCCTGATTAAGGAGCATCCCTGGGAGCCGAAGGAGAAGGTCAAGGAGGAGGAGGGGCAGTGCCAGCAGGTCAAGCGGGGCGCGGAAGAGTCCGAGGGGCAGAGGAAGGAGCACAAGCGGCTGTCCGTGGGGCTCGCGGACCAGAAGATCCTGCAGACCAGGAGTAACGTCCACAAGAATATCAGTGACAAGGTGCGGCACATTCGAGAGCTCACCATCCTGCAGGGGAAGAATCATCACGTCCTGAAGCTGAAAGCCGAGAAGGAGGAAAAGTGCCACATCGAGGGCATTAAGGAAGCCATTGGGAAAAAGGAGCAGATCTCGCGAGAGAAAGGTGCAGCCTTCGGTGAATTCCAAAAGATCTCCAGGGCCTCCAGGACAGACAACGTGAGAACGTTTGCCAACAACTTCTTTGATCCGATAGGGCGGGAGGCCCAGGTTCGAGCTGGGCGGCAGGGAGGAGCCTACTGAGAACCCGACGACAGATAGCTTACAGCCCAGGCGGCTAGAAAGAGATGTGGCAATGTGATTCATTTTATAATCTGATTATAATTGAGCATTCATTTTTTAAAAGTTTATAAAATAGCTGCAGTTTCCTCTAATGAACTAGTTTATTGATTCATTTGGATGGTTGAGAGGGTTGGGGTAGAAATTTGGAAATTTTAAGAAAATTACTTGCCTTTGTACATTTGGATTTAAATAGAAAATATTCATTTAGTTCTCAAGTAATCTTAGAAGCGTACGTCAGACACATCTTTGAGGAACCAAAGAAAAATCTACAGTGGGGAATACAGTTCTGTGTCATGAGGTAGTCTTTCCCTGTCCCAGAACTTATGAACGTGTGAAGAAGTGTGATGTACCTGTCATAAGAAATCTCCAAGAAAAAAAAGAGTGTGTGGGGGCAGGGGTGGGGGGAGTTTCTGTAAACAAGTATATTTGGCAACACAGCATACTACAGCCCCTCTTGTGATTTCATAATGCATGTGAAATTTTTAAAGGCTCTGAAAAGTCTGGCAGTAAAGACACATTTGATTAACCTAGTGTTTTTCACAAACCACGGAACTCTTTTTTTTCTTGGGTCTTTCCATGGGATTGATGTTCTGTGAAATATTTTTGGAAACAGCTCTCTGTAGATCCTCCCAGGCTGCACTTCTTTGGCCTTCCTATCCTGTGTTAATAGGAAATATTTATAATTCCTTTAGCACTACTGATTGACTGCACCACCACAGACATGCTGTCCAAAAGCTCACTGGAATCTTTTGGTCTAATTCTTTTTTTTTTTTCCCCCTTTTGGTCAGTCTCATCCAGTCTTTTGGAACAAAATTCTATTAGAATCCTTCTCTTCCCCTCTGTTTCTCCTGTCTCTTCTGAAGGAGGTATGTGATGTCATTCTGTCTGCCCACATTGTGTCTAATTAACCTAACCAGTCTGAACGAATGGCTAAGCATGATTCAGGAACATGACATTTAAAAAATAAGGAGCCAGAAGCTAAGTAGAATTTAACCCATCACATCTCAAAGTCTCTACTGAAAAATTCTAAACGTGTTCTTTAAATGCTCCTAATGTAACATTTGTCTTTCAAAAAAAAAAAAGAGAAGAGGGAGTAAGCCCCACTGGAAGATTTGTGTCTTCTTAGTGTTTTTGAAATCACATGAAAGGTGACCCGGCAAGGGGTTTTGTTCAAAGGTCAGTGTGAGATCCATATTCTCATCTTACATAATGGAAACTGGGCCCACTTCCCTGCTGTAGTTCCCCTCTGTCTGCTGTCCCCAAAGAAGCCTACTCAGGCCCTCACTCCTTTGCTCAAAAGTAGAAAGGCCCGTACATCTTGGCTCAATTTCTAATTTTATTATTTTCTTCTCTTCACCCAAGCTAATGCTGTTCCAGCCAAATGCTGTGTACATTCCCAGCATTCTAGGAAAGTGCTTAAAATATCTCAGACAGACGTCCCATGAATCTAACTCTTCCTCTTGACATAGGTATGTGACTTTGGGGAAGTTACCTTCCTGGGCCTCAGTTTCCTCATCTGTAAAATAGAATTATATTTCATACTTCAAAGGGATATTGTGAGGGATGATGAAAATAATGTAAGGTGTCTGGCATAGTGTCCAGAACCTAATACACACACAGTAATTAAATATTGCAGTTGTTATTATATTACTGACTTTCCATTTTTGTCAATTCCATTCTCCCTATCTCATTGCTTTCTCACCAGCTGCCTCCTCCCGTCATAGCCAAGTCTGATTTTTCTGAGGTTAGCTCACATCCTGCCTCTTGTATGAAATGTGGGACCTCCCTGGCTGCTCCATCTCAACATTAGCCTACTTTGACAAGCTGCTCACTTTATGGCTTATTGAGCACTTAGAAATTGCTGCTTTGTTGGCATATCCATTTTGCAATCCCCATCTTGGCTTCCAAGCTGGACTGTATGTTACTTAAGGCCAGGGTCATTATACCCATGCTTAACATGGTGGTCAATATAAAGTCAAAAGCCATTAAGCATGATATTTTGACCCTACATCCATATCCCATGCCTTTACCCTACTCATGTTCTTTGCTCTTTGCTCCAAGAAATAAATACAGACTTTCATTCTTTTATCCAATTCCTTATGAATATTACTGGTAGAAATAATCAATACAGAATAAAACTGACAGAAGATGAAGTACATTTACTTTCCCCTATTTTTCCCTTAAAAAATATATACTATATATACATATATATCCCCAGTATAAATATATATATTTTTTGACCCCCACCATTACCCATGCCCCCAAAGACCCAGTGGGGAGCCTAGACTTTTACCCTCACCCAGGATGTAATAAGGAGCTCCCCACCCTGGCAGTGTCAGTTGAGACCACTTGGGGAGCCTAGACTTTCAACCACTACTGACACCACCACCACCACCACAATGCAGTAACAGGGCACCCCTCTCTCTCCCTACTGAGTGGTATCAGATAAAGCCTAGTGGAGAGGAGTTTTATCACCCTCCATCAGTAACACCCCTCTGGTGTCAATAGATGTCATGTGGGGAGCAGTAATGAGGTACTCTTAGCCCTCCCAGCCAGGGAGGTATCAGTGGAGGCCTAGAGGGGAGCCAACATCCCCACCTCCACCCAGTAGTGGTGGAGAGAGCCCCCTCCCCCCAACTCAGGTGGCAATGGAGGCTGAGTGGGGAGCTGGGCTTATACCCCTGCCTAGCAATAATAAGGCCTCAACCTTCTTCCCTTTCTAGAGCAGTGTGAGAGGAAGCCAGATAAAACAGAAGATCCAGTCTTACAATACTCAGAATGTCCAGGTTTCAATTCAAAATCACACTTCATATCAAGAACCAAGAATATCTCGAACTGAATGAAAAAGACAATAGGTGTCAATGTGAGGATGACAAATGTTAGAAATATCTAAAGATCTTAAAGAAGCCATGATAAAAATGCTTCAACAAGCAATTATGAGCACACTTGAAACAAGCCAAAAATAAAATTGTCTTGGCACATAGCCTCAAAAAAAATAAAGAAACAAGATATAAAGAAGAACCAAATGGAAATTTTAGAACTGGAATATACATTAACAAAAATAAAAAGCTCAGTGGATGAGCTAAACAGCAGAATGGAGGGGACAGAAGAATCAGTGAACTGTAAGACAGAACAATAAAAATTACAACTCTGAGAAATAGAAAATTACCAAAAAAAAAAAAAAAACCTAGCAGAGCCTCATGGACCTGTGGGACTATAACAAAAGTTCTAACAGTCATGGCATGTACCCAGAGGAGAGGAGTAAGAAGGTAGGGCTGAAAAAGTACTCAAGGTAATAATGGCTGAAAACTTTTCAAATTTGGTAAAGAGCTAACCCTACATATTCAGGAAGTTGAATGAATCCCCCAAAAGAGTAAACTCAAAGAAATCCATAAGACATATCATAGTCAAACTTCTAAAACTGAAGAAAAGGAAAAAATTCTTGATCAGAGAATGAGAAAATAAGCCACAGACTGGGAGAAAACATTTGCAAAAGAGTGGCTATATTAATATGAGACAAAGTGCACTTCAGAGCAAAAAATTACCATAGACAGGAACATCATAAACTTACAAGAGTCAATCCACTGAGAAGACATAGTTCTAAACATCTATTTATAAACAACAGAATTCAAAATATAGGAAGCAAAAACCAATAGAACTAGAAAAAGGAATAAAATCACAGTTGTAGCTGGAGACTTGAACACCCTTCTCTCAACAATTGATAGGACTTCTAAAAAGAAAATCAACGAAGATACAGAAAAACTTAACACCATCAACTAACAGGATCTAATCAACAGTTACAGAAAACCCCAGCCAGCAGCAGCAGAACACACGTTCTTTTCCAGTGCTCATGGAACAAACACCAAGAGAGATCATATCCTGGTCCATAAAATAAACTCAAGAAATTTAAATTATTGAAATCATACAAAATGTGTTCTCTGACCACAAAAGCATCAAACTAGAAATCAATAACAATGATACCAGGAAAATCTCCAACAGTTAGAAATTAATCGGAACTCTTCTAAACAATCCCTAAGTCAACGTCTCAAAGGAAAATTTTAAAAATACCTTGAATTTAATTAAAATAAAATGTCAAATTTGTGGGACACAGCAAAAGCAGTACTGAGAGGGAAATTTATAGAATTAAGTACATTTAAAAAGGCAAAAATCTCAAATCAATAATCTAAGCTCCCACCTTAGAACAACCTAGAAATAGAGCAAAATTAAACCCAAAGCAAGCAAAGAAAATCGAAGAACAGAAATCAATTCAAATAAAATTGAAAAATTCTTTGAAAAATTCAGTAAAATAGGCAAACCGCTAACAAGACTGATAAAGAAAAAAGAGAAGACACAAATTACCAATATCATGAATGAAACAGCAATATCACTACAGACCCTGAAGACATCAAAAGGATAATAAGGGAATGCTATGAACAACTTTACACAAAGTTTGACAACTTAGAAATATGGACCAATTCCTCCAAAAACACAAACTACCACAACTCACCCAATATGAAATAGATCATTTGAATAGCCCATAATCACTAATGAAATTAAATTCATAATTTAAAAACTCTCCACCCAAAATCTCCTGGCCAGATGGTAACACTCAAGAATTTCACAAATGGTTAGACAAGAAATAACACCAATTCTACACAACCTCTTCCAAAAAAATGGAAGAGAAGGGAACACTTCCCAATTTATTTCATGAAGTTAGTGTTACCACAATACCAAAACAAAGACAGTGTGAAACAAACAAAACCTGCAGAATAATGTCACTCATGAATATAGATGTAAAAATCCTTAACAAAACGTCAGCAAATTGCATTCAACAGTATATAAAAAGAATTATGCACTACAACAAAGTTGGATTTATTCCAAGACTGCAAGGCTGATTCAGTACTTGAAAATCAATCACCATATTAATAATCCAGCACATTAGCAAATTGAAGAAAAGCACATGAACATATAAATCAATACAGAAACAGCATCTGACAAAATTCAACACCCATTCATGAATAATACTTTCAGAAAAATAAAAATAAAGGGGAACTTCCTCAACTTGATAAAGAGCATCTACAAAAAAATCTACAGCAAGCATTACACCTAAGTGAAAGACTACATGCTTTCTCCCAAGATCAGGAACAAGGCAAGCATGTCCATTCTCACTGCTCTTATTCAACATCATGCTGGAAAGCAAGAAAAGAAAATTAAAAGCCTAGGATTGGAAAAGAAGAAACAAAACTATCCTTATTCATAGATGACATGATGGTTTATATAGAAAATCTGAAGGAATCTATGTAAATCTTCTAATAAGTGAGTTTAGCAAAATCACAGAATACAAGAGCAGCATGCAGAAATCAATCAGATTTCTATATATTATCAATGAACACATGGTCAGTGAAATTTGAAAATACACTACCATGTACAATAACTCAGAAAAACTTACATATAAATCTAATAAAACATATATACGACTTATTTGCTGAAAACAACAAAATGCTGATGAAAGAAAGAAGACCTAAATAAATCGACCTACTATCCATGGATTAGAGGACTCAACATAATAAAGATGTCAATTCTCCCCTAACTGATAAACAGATTTATTGTAATTCCTCTTAAAATCTCAGATTTTTAGTAGATATGGACAAGGTTATTCTAAGATGTTTAAGGAAAGGCAAAGGAACTAGAAGAGCTAAAACAATTTTGAAAAAGAGAAAGTGGGAGGAATCAGTCTGCCCAGTTTCATGACTTATTACATGGCTGCAGTAATTAAGACTATGTGATACTGATGAAGACATAGACACATACATTAACGGAACAGAATAAAGAAACCAGAAATAGACCCACAGAAATATGTCCAATTATCATTTTTGGCAAAGATGCAAAAGCAATTTGATGGAGAAGGACAGACAGCTCAACATGATACTGCTGGAACAAGTGGATATCTACAGGCAAAAAGTAAGGAAGTAACAGAGGGAGAGAGAGAGAGGGAGGGAGGGAGGAAAGGAGGGAGGGAGAAGGGGAGGAAGGAAGGAAAGACTTCAACCCAAGTCTCACATATTATACAAAAATTAACTCAAGGTGTATCATGGACTTAAATGCAAATTGTAATACAATAAAGTTTTCAGGAAAAAATCTTCAGGATCTAAAGTTAGGCAAAGAGTTCTTAAATTTGGTTTCTATAGACACCAAAAGCACAATCTATAAAAGAAAAAATTGATAATTGGACTTTATCAAAATTAAAAACTTTTGCTGTGTGAAGGAATCTGTTAAGAGGATGAAATGACAAGTTATGGGATGAGAAAATGCAAGTTTAAACTATAATGAGATATCATTATTCACCTATTGAATGGCTAAAATAAGAAATAGTGACAACACGGAATGCTGGCAAGGATGCAGAGAAACTGTATCACACAGGCATTGCTGGTGGAATTGCAAAATGGTAGTCACTCCGGAAAGCAATTTGGCAGTTTCTTCAAAAACTAAAGATGTAACTACCATATGACACAGCAATTGCAGTTCTGGGCATTTATCCCAGAGCAATTGACTTATGTTCGTACAAAAGCCTATATATGGATGTTTATAACAGTTTTATTCATAATAACCCAAACTGAGTTAACCCAGATGTCCTTCAACAGCTAAAAGGTTAAACAAACAGTGGCACATCCATACCATGAAATACTACTCAGCAATGAAGAGGAAACAACTACTGATACACACGACAACTCAGATGAATCTCCAGAGAATTATGCTGACTGAAAAAAGCCAATCCCAAAAGGTTACATAGTGTGTGATTCTACTTACATAACATTAATGAAATGACAGGATTGCAGAAATGAAAAACAGATTAGTGGCTGTCAGGGATTATAGATGGGATGGAGGTGGAGGAAAGTGTTTGTGGCAATAAAAGGGCAACATGAGGGGTCCTTCTGGTGAAGGATATGTTCTGTATCTTGGCTGTCAATGTCAGTATCCTAGGTGTGATACTGTACTAAAGTTTACAAGACGTTATCATCAGGAAAAATTGGGTAAAGGGCACATAAGATCTCTCTGTCCTACTTCTTAAAACTGTATGTGAATCTACAATTATCTCAAAAGATTTCTAAAAACAAAATAAAACTAACATTATTTATTGCTGGAAAAAAATGCATTTTTGTTCATGACAATGAGAACGTCAAAACCTGAACCCAGGAAAACTAGATTTAGTAGAAATTTATTAACACAAAGTAAACCCAACAAAGGCTAAAACTGAAAATAGTAACAGTTGTTACTGACTAAAAACTGAAGCACATTTTCTCCATACATGTATCTATGTATAATTTGGCCTGGGAAAATTGAACTTGGTAGAAATAATTCCCACAACAGCAGAAGCTGTAATTGGTCACATTTGATATTGTCAAGAACACTGATAAATAAATGCAACTGGTCTCAATGCAAAGAAGTTTCGTAAATTGAAAACAAAAATAGAAAAATTTGGAAGCAATGACTGTACCATTTAGAAAACTGATCACAGAATTAAATTGGCTTAAAGGAGTTTGTGTTAGAAAATACTCTCTCAATGAAAATGTAATAGCCTTAGTATTCTGACTTAAATATTTGTCTTCAGTACTTAGCAGATCAAAACTATGGGATCAAAACATCCTATCATCTAGCCAAACCTTATGAAATATTTACTATGTGCCAGGCACTTGACGTACACTAGACACTTTTACATTCATTTATATCCTTTTATTTTATAACCTTTATAACATAAGTTAGCTATGGTATTTCACAGATGAAGAACTGAGGTTTACAGAGATTGAGCAAGATTTCTGAGATGCTGCTGCTAGTAAGTGGTAGAGCTGGGATTTGAACCCAGTTCTCTCTGACTCCCTATGCTGTTTCCATACATTACCGGCCTTTCAGTGATGAAAAGGAAATATACTATTGTGATTATAACCCAGACTCTGAAACCAGACTATCCACATTCAAATCTAATCTCCATCATTTAACTAAGAGGGGCATTGGGCAAGGTTCTTTACCCATCCATGCATCAGTTTTCTTTATTTACATAAAGGAAATAGAGTGCCTAACTCATAGGGTTGTGGTGATTAAATGGATCAACACATGTAAAGTATTTAGAACAGTGTTGAACACACAACAGAAACTCCATGTTAGCTTTTATTATATAATATTTTCTTGACTCCAATGCTGGACAAAATATTTTTGAAAAAAAAAAACTAAAAAAAAAGGAAGGAAGAAATATTTTTGAAAATCTGATTTGCAGGGACACTCAGAATTTGGGAGGAATGAATGGTAAAATAACCTAAGTTTTGTCAAACATTAACATGTGTATGTCTTTTATTGTAGGATTTGAACAAGATAGTGATATTAATTGCATTTGACCAGATATCAGGAGTTTTAAAGAAGTTACCTTCGGCTCTAGGGGATTGAAGTGTTTCTCCCCTGACTATGTAATTGAATTAATTCCATATTGGACCAGCTTTTATTGATGTTCCTACTCTATGCTGATCCTGTAGTGATTGTGCATTGAGGGGAGAAAATACTGATTCAACTGAGTATTCTCAGGCATTAATCCTTCCTGGGTGTGGAATGTCACTGAAATGATCTGGAGCTGTATGCTTCTCCTTTGTGTGTATCTTATATAATGAAGAGTCAATAATGGACTTTTTCAAAATTATTTTTTGAGACAACAAACACTTGCCAATTTGATTTTGCCTTTTTAAAAATCAGAAAGTTCTGGGTATTTTCCAATTCTATATCTAGTTACAATCAGACCCATTTCCCTTTCTCATAGCACATGAAACCAGCATCATTCTATTTCCAGTTAATTTTTCTGTGCTTCTAAAGGAGTGATTGTTTCATTTTGATGTTGCAGATATTCAAACTCACAGGAAATAGGGGGTCAGATTTACTGGAAAGCTTACTTTTTTTTTTTTTTTTTTTTTTTTGTGGTATGCGGGCCTCCCCCTGCTGTGGCCTCTCCCGTTGCGGAGCACAGGCTCCGGACGCGCAGGCTCAGCGGCCATGGCCCATGGGCCCAGCCGCTCCGCGGCATGCGGGATCCTCCCAGACCGGGGCGCGAACCCGGTTCCCCTGCATCGGCAGGCGGACGCGCAACCACTGCGCCACCAGGGAAGCCCCGGAAAGCTTACATTTTTGAGGTCAAGTAGAGGTGAGCTAATTCTCAAAAGGGGAGGAAGGACCACTTCAAAAGGTTCTGAATCTTATTTTCTCCATTAGCCTAATTGACACTTATACTGGGTGGATGATGGTAATTGCTTAAAGCCATGGCTCTTTCACTGCCTTGAAGGTGGTAAAGGGATAGAAGCCTTAGGTCCCTGTCATGGCACAGCGAGGGAGTCCTCCTGCAACCGTCTGAAAGTATGAGCTGCCAGGAACTACTCACCCCCCCTTCTTTATAATCATTTTGTAAATGTCTTCTTTTTTTAACTTTTTATTTTATATTGGAGTATAGTTGATTAACAACATTGTGTTAGTTTCAGGTGTACAATAAAGTGATTCAGTTATACATATACATGTATCTATTCTTTTTCAAGTTCTTTTCTCATTTAGGTTATTACAGAATACTGAGCAGAGTTCCCTATGCTATACAGTAGGTCTTTGTTGGTTATCTATTTTAAATATAGCAGTGTGTACATGTCAATCCCATCCTCTTAAGCTCAGCTCAGAAACAGACCCATGTGTTAATCAGGGCTACAGATTGACTCTCCCTATGCGGCATGGAAGATGGCCACCAACAGCCTTAGTCTTATGTGTTTCTTATTTGCAATCCAAGAAGAGAGACTTCTCTGCTTCCAATATGGAAAATTCTAGGAAAGACTTGGATTGGACCCAATTTGGGACCCAAGCCTTTCCCTTGGACCTGTCTCTATCTATTATAGCCTTATAGCATACAGCATTATACTCCATCCAGTCTGCAAGTCAGGCCTCTTGCGGGCATTACAAAATGAGGTGAAGTGGGCAAGGGTGCTCTCGAGATGCTAAATAGAAGAGAGGATATTGGGTAGCCCTTGGAACTCAGGAAGCAAGCTTCGTACACATAAGGTAGCCAGAAAGCAATGACAGAATGATGAGATATAGGAAATTATATGCCACAAACAATAACTAGGATTTACTTAGGGTTGCTTAAATGGCAATGAAATGTTTCCATCTCTCCCTGAACTCTCATACTCCCTCTCTATTTTATTAATACAAAAACAGGCCCAAATTTCTCCTTCTCATAGTGTGGGAGACTAGTGATCTTCAGGGTCCTCCTGTTTCAGAACAGGTATATCTTTCATAATATACAACTTCTTTGCATTGCTGGGATTGGAAATAAGGGAGACCTCCATGGGGACACCACACACACACACACACACACACACACACACACACACACACACACACACAGAGTCAGAGATCTGAGTAGTTAGTATTGGAGAGCTGTTCTGAGGACATACAGGCAGAGTTGCTCTGAGGACAATTCCAAATAACAGTATGTCAAGAGGGAGAAGCTGACTCTGAGATTCACAGTTTAGTCCAGGGACTATGGAAGGGGATGACATGGGTCCGGGTCAGCAGCGTTCCTGGTCCTGGCAGAAGAAACCACTCTGGAGACAAGCATCCTATTCTGTTTTCCACAGATCAAGAACAGCCAAATGTGAGCTCAATAGATCATCACACAAGGACACAAATCATAATGAGTGATGATCAGCAGAAATAAAACAGATTAGGACGCATGTGGATTTGAAATATTAGAATTCTCAGAATCAGAATAGAGAATAACCATATATAAAATGTTTAAAGAAAAAGATGGGATCATAAGGATGAGCAAGCAGAAGGGAATAGCAAATATGATGAAGGAGATTGGAAAAAGACATAGAACTTTTCGAAATGACATATATGGTTTTAGCTATTAAAAAAATTCAGGGAGTGGGGTAATAGCATATTAAACACAATTGAGGAGTGAATTGGTGAAACTGAAGATAGATCTGTAGAAATTTTCTGGAAAGTAGAACAAAGAAACAAGATGTAAAGTGCAAGAGAGAAAAAAAGAGACAAGGAAGATAGAGTAAGAAGTTCCAATATCATATCAGAGTCCAGGAGGAAGGAGTAGAGAAGACAGGTAAGAGGGTGAATTTAAAGGTAATTTTATAAAACTGTTGTACGTGAGTACAAGGACACAGTAATCATGGCAGTTACCCAACAAGACAAAGAAAAAGTAAATCCAAACATGGACATATTGAAGACAACATGCCAAGTACCAAAAACAAACTGAAGATCTTAAAAGCATTAAAAAAGAAAATGTACCACCTTCAAAGGAATGACAGACTGACAGCAATTTTCTCAACAGCAAAAACCAAAGCCAAGAGACAATGGAATAATATCTTCTAAATGCTGAGGGAAGATCACATCACAGTCATCCTAGAATTGTCCACCCAGCAAAAATACCTCCACTCATGAGAGTGAAACAAAAACATTTTTAGAGAAACAGAAACCAAGTCTACCACCAATAGACCTAAGCCAGAAGAACTTTAAAATATGCATTCCAGGAAGAAGGGAAATAATCTTGGAAGAAAAGTCTGAGTTGCAAAAAAGTAAAGAAGTAGGCAAATATTAATATTGTCCATAAAATAATATTAACATCTAATTTCCATGTCTAACTTATAGGAATAAAAATGCTTAAGAAGACAAAATGAAAATACTCAGGATAATAGTATAAAAGTTGAAAGAGGAAATTGTCGTGCGATTTGCTAGGAGGGTTGAGGTACTATTGTTAGTGTTCAGTAATTTTGCATGGTATAATTTCAAAGGTAACCATCAGAGAACAGAAAGAGAGTACAGCATCACTTCCAAACGAGTAGAAGGAAAAACGGAATGAGAAAGCCAATAAAAATGGAAAGTTTTAATAGTCAAGAAGAGAAAAATAGGCAGAGGGAAAAATAAATAGGAAGCAGAAGGTAACAGCATAGTGGAAAGACAGACAAATCTGGCATCACGTTAATGAAACAGGACTAAACTCACCACACAATGGACCGAGATAGTCGCACTAGATATTTTAAAACATTCAGCCATGTGCTATTCACAGGGGACACATTCAAACATAAGGACAGGGAAAAGTTGGAAGTGAAAGATTTATGAAGCAAATATTAACCAAAAGAAAGATTTCTACTGTCAGAAAAGGTAGGCTTTAATACAGAAAAGCGTTATATAGATAGGGCCTCTATGCAATAACAAAATGTTTGATGCATCTGGAAGATAAAACAATTCTAAAAAGTCTTATGTTACATGTAATGCAAAATTGATAGAGTGCATAGGGAAATTAAACTCATCACCAGAGTGGGCAACGTTCAAGGTACGTCTTTTATTTATTGATAGGACAAAAAATGAGTAAAATTATAAAAATGCAATTATCCTTTTATTTATCAAACATATATAGATTCCATATGACAATATTTACAAAGACTAACCATGGAATAGAAAAAGGGTTAAAATTTTCAAATATCCCTTATCATATGGACCAAGTTTTCCATCCACAGTGCAATTAATTTAGACCTCAAAAACATATGCTTAGAACTTTTAAATCTCACTTTTAAATACCTTTTGGATAAAAAAACCCGAGAAATTTTAATATATTTAGAACTAAACAATAATGAAAATACAACATACCAAGGCTTCTGGAATGCAGTAAAAAAGATACTATGAGAGAAATTAGAGAAATGTCGAGACTTAAATGCTTATTCATGTAAGAGAGGAAAGGCTGAAAATTAATGAGCTAAGTACCCAACTTAAGAAATTAGAAAAAGAACAACAGAATAAATATAAAAAAAGATAACTTTAGGTGTCGAAATTAATGAAATAGAAAACAAAGATTTACAAAAACCAAAAGTTGGTTCTTAGAAAACACGAATAAAACAGGCAAGCCTCTTGCAGAATTGTGCAAGAAAGAGAAATGCACAAATAATATTAAAAATAAAAAGGGATATAATGAGAGATCCATCAGAGACTAAGAAGATAAGATAGTACTATAAAAAACTACATGCCAAAAAATGCATAAAGATGCATTAACTTAGAACAAATGAACACATTCTTTTAAAAATAACCAACTCAAATAGAAATAGCTCATAACCATCAAAACAAGTGAATCAATTGTTTAATTTTCCTACAAATAATCACCAGGCACAGATGATTTTACAGGTAAATTCTACCAAGTGTTCATGGAACATATCATTCTAATATTATGCAAATTCTTTGAGGAAAAAAGGAAAGGAATATTCCCTAATTCAGTCTATGAGTCCACTCTACCTTTGATGCTAAAACTGGAAAAATATAATAAAGAAAAATCATAGGGAAACTTCATTTAGGAACATAAAGACAATAATCCTACACAAATATTAGCAAAATAAATCCTACACTTTATGAAAAAAAATAACACATCATGACTCAGCTGAGTTTATTCCAGGAATGTAAAGTTTAACTTCAGAAAATCTGTAATTATCTTTCACCCCATTAGCATTACAAGAACAAAACAATATGGTTATTTCAAAAGACAGAGAAAACACATTCGATGAAATTCAAAACATCTATTTATGATTTTAAAAACTAACTAGCTCAGAATCGAAAGGGATTTCCTTAATCTGATAAGGGGAGTCTAACCAAAACCTACACAAAATTATTTTTAATTGGTGACACAGTGAAGGCTTTTAAAATCAGGAAGAAAAAAGAAAAGAAAGAAAACATGAGGTTTGGAAAGGGGAAAAAAACCCTAAAAATTCTCATTATCCACTGATGATATGATTGTCTATATAGATTCTTTTATCTACAACCTTAAAAGTTTATATATGCATAATACAGCTTTGTGTAATAGCCAAGAAAAAGAAACAATTCAAAGTCCATCAATAATAGAATGGATACATAAACTGAAGCGTAGTCACACAATGGAATTCTGTGCGGCCAAGAGCATACCAATGATCAACAACCATACTCAACAACATGGGTGAATCTCACAAACGTAATGTTGAGTGAAAGAAGCCAGACACCAAAGAGCACACACTGCATGATTCCATTTACATAAAGTACGAATACAAAAGGACTAATCTCTGCTGTGGAAGTCAGGAGAGTGGCTCCCCTTGGGTGGGGGGCTAATGGCTGGAAGGGGTCCAGGAATGCAGCGTGCAGTAAGGAGGTAAAGCGTGGGATGTAGAGTCAAACGGTGTGGGGTTTAAATGCCAACCCTGCCACTCACCAGCTGACAGACTGTCCACGCGGGACGTAACCACTGTGAGACTCAGTTTCCCCCACTGGAAAATGGGCATAAGGATGGTCCCCACCTCACTGGATTGCTATGAGATGAACAAGATAATGTATGTGAAGTCTGTGGCTCAGGAAGTTCTGGAAAGTGATAGCTATGGTTGTTGTCAGTCTTGTTCTTCTTCCTGGACTCCTCCACTAGGAACCTAGTGATTCCTGGGGGTAAAACACAAAAAACAGAGTTTTCCCTTAGCAGATGGCTTTTGAGTTCAAGACGTTTCCTTCAAAGACGCTTCGGGGACCCTCCAGACCCCAGATATGGCCTCTTCAGTCGACACAGGGTTACTTTGTCATTGGAACTCCTGCTGAGGTCACAGGCACCAAATGTCAAATGGTAAATTCTGCAAGGGGAGGGGTGAGATACTAAATCAGCTGCTTACTTGACTGCACTTCTTACAAATCTCAGACCAGCAAAACACACCTCTCATTCTTACCTTTATGGTCAGAGCTGCTTGAGTCTAAGGGCATTTTGGTTTGGAGGCTGTGTTTGGAAAACCTTCTGGTACCACTCTATCCGGGACTAGCTAGGCAGCCTCCCACCCCACTCTCACCCGGGCAATGCACCGCCATTTATCATGAAAAGAATGCAGCACCTGCTTCCCCCGCTAAATTTCCTGCTTTTTGTAAAAGCTTCTAAAATAGATTTTGAATTGTATGGTTTTCATAAATGCTGTTTTTGCAAAGTGTTTCTTGAATAATTATTTGTGCTTAGTGTTTGAAAAATAACTTCGCTCAAAGAGAAGGAAGATAATGTGTCCAGTGACGATAACTTATATTAATGGAAGCACCCCTGAGCCAAGTTGAAGGAGATGGAGATGAGACACGTGGATAATCAACATTTGAGCTCCTGGAAGGGAGCCATAAACATGAACTGGCAGACTTCTGTGAAGCTTCATCAATTCGTGTTCACTGAGCCTTATTCATTAGGGCAGTTGGGAAGCAGCAGGTGTACACACGTGTGCACATGTGTGTATTCCAAGGGGTGTAAGGACGAGAGATTGGTCCAAGCATCCTACCAATGTGACTTCTGCTTCATCCCAAGATGAGTCTGAGGCTTTCAAAGTATTGAAGAAAATAGGAAACACTCCCCTAGTTCATGACGTGGAGCAGGAAGAAGCTTGAAGTGGGGCGGGCTGGGTTAGGGGTGCCGCACAAAAGCCCAAAATAAAAACAGAGCCTTTTCAGCCCAGAAAGAAAGCCACCCTATCCACTGCCCAGGCTGGAAAAGACACGGTCCAGAACATTTATTCTGCCATGCTTCAGTCTCTCAGGCAGAAAAAGTCCTGGCAGAAGTTGATTTTGCAAGATGAACAGAGAAGACTCCTCTTTGGAGTGGAGGGGATCAAATGATACTAGATGTGAAAGCACTTTGGAAAGTTAAAGGGATTATACAAAGGTAAGAGATCATTGTGTTTGCTGAGAAGATGCCAGAATATTTCTTCTCCATAGATGATCATGACACCGCAAGGACCAGTCGTGTCAGACTGAGGATGGCGTCAAGTCAGGTGCCAGGAGGTGGGCCGTCAGGTGCAGCCCTACCGCTGATGAACCGCTAACTAAAAGCAAGCCCTTCACCTCTCTGGCCTTGAGTTTCTATAGCTGTAAATGGGGCATAATAATAACACCCTGCTCAGCGGGGTGTGGGAGGCCACATAGGTAAACGTGCCCAGCATGTGAAAGCCCTCAAAAAACCAGCTATTGTTGACTGAGCTCTTCTTCTGGGCCAGACACCACGCTGAGTGCTTTTTGTCTAGTCTCCCATTAAACTTTACAAGAAACCCATGCGGTAAGAATGGTTATTCTCCATGTATGATGGAGACACGGAAGCTCTGTGTGGATGGAGGCCCTGAAAGGTCGTACTGGGTGCCTGAAACCCATAAGTGACAAGATCAAAACCCAAACACAAAACCTGGTGGTTCCAGCCCCAAGCTCTGTTCACTCTCTCCCATTTTTCCTCAATAAATGTTACTTGGATCAACTAGGTTGTCCATCTTTTGAAGGCAGGTCCTGTTTGTACTTCCTGAAATCTCATCCCAGAGCATCTGTTCTGGTATTGACTGCCATTAAATATTTACATGAAATTGAATTGTAATAGCTCTGTGGGAAGGTCCCTGCTGGCTGGGTCAGGCTCTGACAGCTGTTCTGTGACTCCACGTGACTCCCTGATCCAGGAGGGTTGACCTCTGCACAGGGGAGCTCAGAGGCCATCATACACACAGCTTCCAAGGGCAGGTGATCAGACAACTGTGCCCGTCACCACCCTGAAAAGAGGGACCCAGATCAGGTAGCCTCTGGTGGCCAGGCAGGAGTCTGAGGCCCTGGGGGCATCCTCCAGCCCAGCTGTAGGAGTGTAGGTTGGCTTATCTCAAAGCTTCCCCCAAAATCACTTCAGAAGTAACATTCGAGGTGTCCCTCATTGTAAATCTTCGAAAAGATTTCTTCGAAAGCCTGATGTAAAGACTGTGTTGTAGGAAACACTGCATCACCGTCAACTTCCAAGTGAAAACTGCTAAAGTGTACACAGTGGACAATGCACCCAGCATTTCACATTAAGGCTTTCTAACATAGCATTTCTTCACTCTCACAGACAGATGCACACGGCCTGATTTGATATGACACCCAAATATAACCAAAGTGTAATTTAGGAAACTAAATTAAACTAAGCCAAAGTGTAATTTATTTCTGAGTCTATGATAATACCACTGTAAATTTCCTTTAGGATAACTCCTTCTCGTGCCAGAGATAATAATGTTCTGGTCTTCGGTTAAATGAAAGATTGAGTATTTCCTCGGGAGCTAATTGGTAGATGTGGTGAAGCTGCTTCCCTTGGGCTGCCACGTCTCCTCATTTGCCATCGTTCTTGGGTGCTCTCCTTTCGTGCATTCGTCCCTCTTTGCGAGTGCCTAGTTCAGAGTTAGTCCCCTCGGGTATACATAATTCTGGAGGAGGAGGACCGGTCCTCTGCCATTCAGAACCCAGGGAAGCACCCATGAATGAGCAGGAGACAACCAAACTGTGCTGACAAGCATGGGAGGCTGGCAGATAGAGCAGCTCATCAGTTTCGCACTATGCTCTGAGGCCAAGCAAGCCCCGCCCCCTAGTGCAACAAGTATCATTTTTCAGGGACTGTTTGCCAGGCTGAAAGTGCCATGTGGATTGGAACTCCAGTGGCCCATGGCCTCTCCAGCCTCTGACATTGAACTGGCTTTTGTCTTGACCTGCTCATATAAGATCTTGGACTCCCACAGAGTCGCCTCTGGAAGTACCCAGAGTAGGTGCCCCTCCCCACCGTCATGCTCGTGGGCCATGTTCTGCCTCTGTCCCGCTCCCGTCCTCCTGAAAGCCCGCGTTAGAGGCACTGGCACTGCCCAAGTGAGACCCCAGTGTCCCCATCTTCCTACACAGCCACTGCTGCCAGGTCGTATGGTCCTACAGCACAGGGTGCCGTGTGCCCAGGATACTAAACTCCCCTGTGCCCCACCGTGAGCCCTGCTTTCTCCTAGGGACACACATGCCTGCCGTTCACATTCTTAGATTCATGGTGTCTCACACAAGACAGTTCCTTCAATCCCTGCCTGCTGCCCTCCACACCCTGCCCCTTATCAGAGGCCAGAACGAATCCTCTGTCACACTCAGAGCCCCAGTGCAGTTCAGTTCTCGTGAACTGACTTCTTCCGCCGGCCCCCAGCTCACCAGACGGGCCTGGACACGTTTGCTGTCAGTGAGAGCTCAAGGAAGGATACCCACTGCGGGAATACATCGGGGTTTTTTAGTTAACATGCTGTTTTGTTTTTAAAAACAGATAAATAGATAGATAGATACGCGAGAAAGTTCTTCTTTACAGTAGAAAACCAACAAATAAATGTGAAAGGAATAATGGATTTAGAAAACCAGCACCTGGCAACCATCATCATAATGATAGATTCAGGCCAGAATCATCAATGGATGCTAAGATTAGTGGGTGAAATTTAGAGGAGTATATAGACCAACTCAAAGTATCTCCCCCCAAGATTCTTATTAATTACAAAGTAACCTTACAGAAGGGAAAATTAAGTCACTTTACTGTGGAGAAACCTGGCCCACCCCCCCTTAACCAAATGATCAAAGCTAACATCACTGGTGATGAAACAAAGGGACAGCAGCACGTGCCTCCTGATACGGTGCCCTGAGAAAAACCCAGCACCACAGCTTTGGTGTTACTGCCCAGAGCATACGACCTGAATGCGATCACAAAGAAACATCAGACAAACCCGAAGGAAGGGTCGCTCTACAACATAAGTGGCCTGCACTATGAAAAAATGTCAATATCATGAATGCAAAGAGATACTCAATAACTGTTCAAAATTAAAGCAGACTAAAGTGACACAACAACTGAATAATATAGTCCTGGGTTCTCTTTTGCTATAAAGGACTTTATAGGAAAATTGATGACAACTGAATAAAGTCTGCAGATTAGGAAATAGTATTGTATCAGTCTTACCCTGTATCAGTATATGTGGTGAGAGAGAAAATGATAAAACCAATATAGTAGAATGTTAACATTTGGGGTACAGGCAGACCTTGTGTACTGGGCTTTATTGTACTTCACAGATACTGTGTTTTTTTTTTTGTTTGTTTGTTTGTTTTTTTTTTTTTTTTTGTGGTATGCGGGCCTTCCTCTGCCGTGGCCTCTCCCGTTGCGGAGCACAGGCTCCGGACGCGCAGGCTCAGCGGCCGTGGCTCACGGGCCCAGCCGCTCCGCGGCACGTGGGATCCTCCCAGACCGGGGCGCGAACCCGGTTCCCCTGCATCGGCAGGCGGACGCGCAACCACTGCGCCACCAGGGAAGCCCCCTTTACTGTGTTTTTTTACACATTGAAGTTTTGTGGCAACCCTGTGTCAAGCAAGTCTATCGGCGCCATTTTTCTAACAGCATTTGCTCACTTCGTGTCTCAGTGTCATGTTACGGTAATTCTCGCAGTATTTCAAACTTTTTCATCATTATTATATTCGTTATGGTGATTGTGATCAGTGATCTTTAATGGTACTATTGCAAGAAGATCATGAAGGCTCAGGTTAGCATTCTTAACAATAAAGTATTTTTTAATAAAGTTATATATGCTCTCTTAGTCACGCTATTGCACACTTAATAGACTATAGTGTAAACATAACTTTGATGTGCACTAGGAAACAACAAAAATTAGAGTGTCTCACTTTCTTTGATATTCTTTTTTCTGGAACCAAACCTGCAATATTTTTGAGGTCTGCCTTATTTGAGTGAAATTCTTTGTCCTAGCCTTGTAACTGCTCTGTAAATTGAAGTTAGGTCAAAATTTATTTTTTTTTAATCTGAGTTTTTCTTTGAGATCTCTGAAGGCATGTCTGTATGTTGCCAAACCAGGGTCGTAGGAGAAATAGTTGCTATTTTCCCAGCAATCGCTAAATCCAGTCTTCTCCTTGGCTTTAAGGGCACAGCTGGCTTTCCAGGTCTTTGCAAACAGAGAATCATCACTGTTACCTGAATTTAAACCAGTTCTAAACCTTTTCATGGCTGTTTCAAAATAGCTTAGAAAAAATTGGTGGGGAAATGAGATGGGCGTGGGGTGAGGAGGGCTGCATTTCTAAAAGGACGCATACCCTGTACACCCTGAGCCCCCCGGAGGGTTGTCTGCTCGGCTTCTGAGAGGGAAAAGCTGCAAGGTCAAGGCAAGACCCTCCTTCCCCTTCATGCCAGCGGCCAAGAGCTCCATGTCCACAGATTCCTGCAAGCCTGCTCATGACTCAGGTCTCAGAGCTGATTTCTTATAGTCCTAAAAATAATTCGAAACTAGCCCAAAGCTACTCACACATCAGACAACCTTAGGGCACTCTTGCTGGCATCAGGAAACTCAGAGACCTAATTAAACTCTTCTTCCACTCCCCTCCCTGGGAGCACAGACTAGGGGAGAGCAAATCACAATGGTCAGATCCACGTGGGTGTCTCCTGAGGGGAGGGGGTGACCTCAAATCCCAGCAGAAAAGCAAAGAAGGTGGGAAGACTGTGGGATCCTGGGCTGCCTAAGGCTGGTTTCCAAGAAAAATGAGTCCCTGCTGCTTCTTTCTTTTTGTTCAGGGGCCCGCCAGCCCTCTGACAACCGCCCATATGTCCAGCGGGGCAGTCCCACTAGGAGCAAAGAGACCTGGATATCTGTGCTAGAGACGGGCTTCAGAGCAGTATGTGGGCCGTGGCAACTGGAAAAGACTATTTTCAGTTGAATCTGCAGCAATCTACCATTCCCCTCCTATGTGGGAGGGACTGATATAAACCAGGGACGGGGCAGTTCTCCCAAGCTTAGTTAGGAAGTGACCTCAGGGTTGGACAGGAGGAAGTTATAGGACTAGAGTCCCCACCTCAGCCCCTCCACCCCACTGTCACGTACCCTGAGTGAACAGGAAGTGCTTATACACCTGGAAAGTATGCAAGAACACGTCTTAGTTTTGAATCAAATAAATAACATCGAGGCAACATTCAGTGTTCGTTGTGTACCTGCCTCGTTCCAGGCACGATGCTAATCGCTCCAGGAGATGATCTCTTTTCATTCTCCCAACCATCTATGTGGTAGGTATTATTAGTCCCATTTGAGAGTTGAGGAAACTGAAGCTGAGAGAGGCAATTTCCCAAGTCACCTTTGAGAAAGTGGAAGAGCAGTTAAGTTTGCAATCAAACAGGGAAGCCAAACAACCACGTGAAATATTAAACAGCAGTAAAAGAGCTCTTTGGAGAAGGGTTTCACCCTAGACTTTGTCCATGACCTCGCCATTTTCAAGGCTTCAGTCATCTCCATGCAAGGCCCCCTAAACCTGTAGCTCCAGGTCCAGCCTCTCTCCTGTGCTACAAAAGTTCCCTAAATGCTTGCTGTCTGCTTGCTATCTCCTCCAGGTTGCCCTCTCTGAGCTCACACTCAGCCTGGCCAAGACTAAGCTCACCATCACTTCTATGTTCATCCCAGACTAACCCCTCATCCGATGTGTCTATTTCTGGGCAGTGACACCATCTCCTAAAGACAAAAGTTTGAAATCTTGAGCCTTTCCATCACTGTTCCGTTATATGCTGTCTGAAATACTTTTTTCTCATTTTCCTTCCTCTCCCATACCTGAAGCTCTTCTTTCACCAATCCTCCCTCACCCATCTAAGGAAATCTGGGCTCTCTTTTAGCAGAAAAACATGATAGAACTCCTTCCTCATCTATCCACCAGTGCCTAAGAATGACTTTTTGAAAGTTGATCAGTCAGAAAAAGGAATGTCAAATCCTGGACGCTCACTTTACCTAGATTCAATTTTAATGATTCACATACATACCTTTATTATCTAATAAAATGGGACGAGGATACTCAGCGTGAAGAAAAAAACATTTTTTTAGACTCTACCAAGCCTTGTGCCAGGTGCTTTCACATACATTATCTAACTTAATTCTTATAACAACTCTGCAAGGTAGATACGATAAAACTCACTTTATAGACAAGTTCAAAATCAAGCTCAAAGGATGGGAGGGAGGGAGACGCAAGAGGGAAGAGATACGGGGATATATGTACATGTATAGCTGATTCACTTTGTTATAAAGCAGAAACGAACACACCATTGTAAAGCAATTATACTCCAAAAAAGCTGTTAAAAATTAATTAATTAATTTTTAAAAAATCAAGCTCAAAGAAGCTGAATTACATGCTCAAATCATACACCTAGTGAGTCTAGAAGGCTTTCTCTTCTCTTTTACAATCTCTCCCTAAGTGATCTCACCCAGATTTAAAATATCATCCATAAGCTGATAATTTCCAGCTTCATGTCTACAGCTCTGTGTTCTGGACCTCTTACATTCCCCCCCCCCTAAATGGCCAATCCACCCAGGTAAGGTATTTCCAGCTTCATGTCTACAGCTCTGTGTTCTGGACCTCTTACATTCCCCCCCCCTTAAATGGCTAATCCACCTAGATAAGTTAACATGTCCAAAACCCAAGTCTTGGATTTTCCCCTCCCCCACTAAAATAGTTTCTCCAAAAGGCTACTGAAACTTCTGCCTCGTCCCCTACAACTCTCTCCCTTGCCCTCCATGCTCCAGTAACACAGGCTGACTTGGTATGACTTAAACATGTTAATCTTATTCTTGCTACAAAGAGTATGTATTTACAAGGAATATCCTTCCCCCAAATCTTCCTTCTAGCTTTTTCCTTCACAACTCAGATCTCTCACCTCCTCAGAGAGTCTCCCTAATCGTCTAGCTCAAGTAGCCTGTTGGTCCCACCACTCTCTACCCCATCATTCTATTTTCTCCTTAGTACATATCAGTACATATGTGAAATTAATTTTTTTTTTTTTTTTTTTTTTTTTTTTTGCGGTACGCGGGGCTCTCCCTGTCGCGGCCTCTCCCGTCGCGGAGCACAGGCTCCGGACGCGCAGGCTCAGCGGCCACGGCTCACGGGCCCAGCCGCTCCGCGGCACGCGGGATCCTCCCGGACCGGGGCACGAACCCGCGTCCCCTGCATCGGCAGGCGGACTCTCCACCGCTGCGCCACCAGGGAAGCCCTGAAATTAATTTTTAAAAGTATGTTAGTTGGTTCTCTCCCCAGACCAGATAGTAAGCTCCATGAAGGCAGACACTTCATTTCTTATATCCCAGTTCCTAGTATAATACCTGACACAAAGTGGGTGCTCAATAAATATATGTGGAATCAAAGAATGAAAGAGTTTCAGAAGAAGAATTGAACACAGGCTCGTGCAAATGCAAACCTCATGCTGGAGGAAGGTTGAGTGACGGTTACTTGTCTTGGAAATCACAAGATGAGGCAAGTTCCTAGGTGTGCATCAATTTCATTAAACCCTTTGTAGCCAGTTTGATCCCAAATAAGCTAAGGTCAGTGGTGGGTAAGAAGCAGGGGCCTGGGGGCTGCCATGGTGTTCCACAGTCAGTGCCCCCTTGAATGATCCATACTTCCATCTCCATGCCAGGATGGCTACTGTGACATGGATTCAAACCTCTAATTTCACCCTGAGGTAGACACTACTAGCTGCCTTCCCAATAGGCATTTCCATCTTCCTAATGCCAAATTTAATTCATGCATCTACCATTAGCTTGCCAGGTGCTTTGGAGAAAGCCGGATACATCCTTAATCCCAAGGGTCTATATGAGTCTAAGCCAGTCATGGTGGTCCCATTCCCCTTGCCCGTGATCGGTTTAGGCATGAACGTGGTATGCGGTCCTGGCTCAGGAAACATGAGGGGAAATCTGTGTGGGGCTTCTGTGAAAGATTCCTTCACTTGCCCAAGAGAGACACAAGGAAAGATAGTTTCTTTTCTTCCACAAGAGTAATTGTGTTATTGTGTCTGGGTGTGGCACAGTGGAACTAAGGCAGTCATCATGAGCTCACAACAAAGCTCATGTGTTGAAAAGGGCAGAATAGAAGTATGGGCAGAAACTGGGGCCTTGATGATAGATGAGCCACTGAATTAACCAACCCCTGCAGCACCCTACCTCGAGATCTCTTTTTATGGGAGACGATAAGGACAATGGTCTTTACTGGCCAAACCATTCTGAGTTGAGGTTTCTGTTTCTTTCAGCCAAAAGCAGGCTCAAGGAGCCATGCCCTGATGAGGCTTTGTCGATCTACTTCTTGGCTCTGTTTCAGGCCTACACCAGTCAAAGTCAAATTGTTGCTGCCTTTAGCAACAATTGGTCACATCTGGTCCTCGGTCCTGAACTAGCCTCACTATGTGGAATCCTTCCAGATCGAGAAGAGCCACATGAAATAAATAATTTTGACATATTTATTGCACTTTGCATTTTATAGAGGTTTCGGTATTTCCTTCTAGATGCTTAAGAATCTAGTATGTGCCAAGCATGGCGCAAGCAGCACGATATAGCTGTGAAGGAAACAGACAAGATCTGTGTCCTCCTGAAGCCTACAAGGAAACAAGTCCAATAATTTCAGATTGTGGTGAGTGACGTGCAGGAAATAAATAAGGCAATGAAACAGAGAGTAACCAACTAACTGCAGTAGGAAGACTTCTTAAGACCTGATGGTCAGGGAAGGCCTCTTTGAGGAGGTGACCTTTTCTCAGTTGTAACTTGCATCTATTTTTTCTATTATTGAAAAATGTACATAACATAAAATTTACCATTTTAACCATTTTTAGTGTATAGTTCAGTAGCATTAAGTACATTCACATTGCTATTCAACTATCATTACCTTCCATCTCCAGAATTTTCATCATCCCAAACCTAAATTCCATATCCATTGAACACTAACTTCCCATTCCTCTCCCCCCACAGCCCCAATGACGACCATTACGCTTTCTGCCTATGAATTTGACTACCCTTGGTACCTCATAGAATTAAAATCATACAATATTTGTCTTTTGTGGCTGGCTTATTTCACTTAGCATATGTCCTCAAGCTTCATCCATGTTGAAGCATGCATCAGAATTTCCCTCCTTTTCAAGGCTGAATGATATTTCATTGTATGGATACACCATTGTGTTGATCCATTCATCCATTGATGAACGCTTCAGTTCAAGAAGGTGACGTTTGAAATGAGAGCTAAAGAATGAAAAGAACCAGCCGTCTAAACCCAAAGAATGTACGACACTGAGAGTGGACCATGGTGTAAACTATGGACTTTCAGTGATTATGATGTGTTCGCATAGGTTCATCATTGTAACAAATGTACCACTCTGGTGGGCGATGTTGATAATGGGGAAGACTGTCCATGTGTGGGCACAGGGGGTGTATGGGCAATCTCTGTTCCATCCCCTCAATTTTGCTATGAACCTAAAACTGCTCTAAAAAAAAATAAAGTCTAAAAAAATAAAGTCTTAACATAAAAAAAAAAAAAGAGTCAGTCACAGGAATTGCCAAGGGACTGGTTTCTCGGCAGATGGGGCAGCAAAGATAAAGGCTGGGAAACTTCTAATCTCTCCTGAAGACTCAACTCCAATGCCAGCCCCTCTGCAGTTTTCTCTCACATCCCTGAGCAGCTGGTCACTCCCTGTCTGTGCTTCCAAGGACTTTTACCTGTATTTATCCCATCGCACCGTTGTCTCTCCTACCAGACTGTGGTTCCATCACCCTTACGAACACACATTTTTTTTTTCCCAAGAGCTGCAAACAACTGCAAAATGGTGAATTTGAGCTGCCAACAAACTATGAAAATGATGGATTTGAGTTTCTCTTTACTTTCAGTCCCATAAGGCAGAGGAGATAAGGAACACGATGAAACAGCAAATGCAGGCGGAGGAGGAAAAGAAGCAAAGGGCCTGCGTCATCTCCTAGCTAAGCCTTGAATTTAGAGCCACAGCTTCCTGGAGCTGGGAGGGATATTGCAGATCCTGTAATACAAGGTGTTTGCTTTGTTCTGGGGTGAAATGTTTTGTGCAAGCTTCTTGGATGGACACGGAGAGGCTGGGAGAAGAGCAGGCTCTTAGCAGTCCTGAGAGGTGGTTAAAGCAAGTTTTCAGTGCCCCTCTGTATCCTCCTGGTGTCCCATCGGCTGGAGAACCTCACATTACTCCACGGTTGGTGGGCTTCTGGGGCAAGGGGTCCTTGCAGGGCCCCCTCAGCTCATACCTGCAAGGGCTGCAAACAGCCCTGGGTGACTTGCTGTAAATCTTTGCTAACAGGAAGGAAAATGGTGGTTACCCCCATTGCCCCAAAGATCCTGGGTCCCAGAGAGAGAGAGAGACTTGGTCTTACTCCAGAGGATGCCATCCCATCAGCTGTGAGAGCGTCGCTGGTGGTGCGGAGGCCCCAGGTGCACTCTGGCGGTTGGTGGGTGGGCAGATCATCCTCTGAACTGGCTGTTCAGAGGTGGGCCCTGTGCTTTGCTCGTCCACATGGCCTTAAACTTGTCAGAGCTGCCACTGCGCTTTGCATGAACTTGCCCTCTACATCCCAAGCCATCCTTCTCTGACTCTCCGTCAACAAAGCTGATTAACACTCTCTCTCTCAGAATAATTCCCAGGTCCCTCAATCCCTTTCAAAAGCTAATTTCTCCCTTTACATGGAGCACAATTTTGTGGGGACAGAGGATATAGAATAATGCCAATGCTGAATTCTCAGAAAATGGCCAGACGTTAGATCGATATGTATGCGTCCCTCACATAGAAATAGGAGGATGTTCGTCTTTTGTTTATTGACTAGTCAAGCAAAAAATTACTCAGAGTCTATTGTGTGCTCGGAACTAGGCATTTTGGAAGAGACGGCACAGCCTGACGTGGTCCCGGCCATTCACAGAATTATCAACCTGCTGAGAATGACTAGCACACGTGAGAAATTGAATGCTATTGTGTGTGGCCCTAACCCTTTGTGCATAATTACAGGCTGCCGTCCATCTCTGGGAAACACACCCTTTCTATAGGATGGGTCTCCCTCGGAGCATTTTTGAAGGTGAACGAGGCACTGTTCTTCCGAATGTGGCATTCCTGCCAAACTCTCTAGCATATTCGTCATCTGCATAAATCTGATCAACAAATGATACTCTATACTCCTTGGAGCAAACACCAAGTACGGATGCTGCATGTGGACCTGAAGACGGACGGTCATCTCAGTGACAGCTCATTATCACATGACCTGGAAAGCCAAGGTTGCCAATGTCCCCGCCCCTCACCAGGCGGGGCCACGTCCCCTTGCCTGCAGGGATTCCCAGGGTGGCGGCTCTGTGTCTGCAGCTATGGCTACACCAGGCACAACTGCCGATTGTTCCCCTGGGGCTGACCTCATACACCTCACGCTTTTGTCCTCTGGGCTGCTGGGAATGTCCTTTGGGGTTTTCCCATCTGAGCTGCCATCTCTCTGAAGTGGCTCCTGCCCTTCCCCTCTTCCTCTCTTCTTGGGGGAATCACAAGGTTTAGGGAAAAAATAGAAGCAATTCCTCTCTAAAGAATTCCACATTTGGCTATTTGTTCCCCCTGTGATGGGGCTCAATCACAGCCACCACCTCTGTCCAGAGTTACAAGTACAAAGGAACCCAGAGAAGGGAGAAGTCAGTGTGGAAGGAAAAGGGCTGGGAAGGCTGCCTGGAGGAGGCGCCTGACTGTGTCTTTGACATATTGGCATGATTAGAAAGAGAAGGGGAGGGGAGACCCCAACAGGGTGAAGAACTGGGGCAGATCTGAGCAGGCTGGGCGGGGGGCAAGATGAGGGTGACACCAGGGGGCAGAAGGGCATGGAGGAGCCTGGTGAGTCCAGGGCAGAGGGCCAGGGGAGGTGAATAAGGTCCACTCCCCAGCCAAGAGTGACACTTACTATGGGCAGGCACTGTGCTAGGTCCTGGGGACAGAGCAAGGGACAAACAGACAAATCTTACTGCCCACAACATTGGAATGTGACGGAGCTTATATCCTAGTGGGCAGAAGCATTCTAGGAGTAAAATAATAAGTAAATTATATAGTATTTAGAACCCAATAAGTGCTATGGAGGAGAATAAAGCAGGGAGAGTGAAAGGGTGAGCTGGAGAGGCTGAGGAGTATCAAAATGTAAATGTGTGTCTCTAACCATAGAGAAGGCCACACAGAGATAAGTGAAGCCCTGGGTGTGTTTTTAAAGTGGTCTCGGGCTTCCCTGCTGGCGCAGTGGTTGAGAATCCGCCTGCCGATGCAGGGGACATGGGTTCGTGCCGCGGTCCGGGAAGATCCCACGTGCCGCGGAGCGGCTGGGCCCGTGAGCCATGGCCGCTGAGCCTGCGCGTCCGGAGTCTGTGCTCCTCAACGGGAGAGGCCACGACAGTGAGAGGCCCGCGTACCGCAAAATAAATAAATAAATAAAAATAAATAAACAATAAAGTGGTCTCAACAAGCTGGCTGTAGCCGATGATACAGCCTGGGGTGTAAGAGAAAGCACTCCAGGAAGACGCCAAGGTTTTCCACCTGAGTAACTGGAAAGAAGGAGATTCAATTAATGGTGATAGTTACTTGGTTGGGGAGGGGAAAGACCTGGTGGGAGGGGTGGAGTTTCAACTATAGAGACTCTGATGTTGCCTTCCAGGCAACAGGAAGGATTTTAGTGTTTGTGACGAAATGAACGTTCCAGAAAGGCAAATCTGGCAGTAATATTTAAGAGGGGCTAGAGCAGAGAAAGACCTAAGATTAGGGACTCTGCTTTAATCTAGACATGAAGTGATATTTATGGGAATGAAAGTAGAAAATCTACGTAGAACGCAAATGTGCAATGGAGTCTTTTGTTGAGACCCACTAAAAACAGCCCCAACCTTCCCATGTCCCACAGTAGGTCCTATGCCCTCCCTGACGTTGCTGTGATTTCAAAGCCTTAACGTTTGTACAGCCATTTCTCACGCTGTCCTTTGAACACTGATCTCGCTCTGTCTCACTTCTTGGAGCTGGTACCTTTTCTCTGACTTGGGAGGTGGGACATCCCCTTTTCTTGATTTTTCTCCCAAACTACTCACACAGGAAAGCAGGGGGTAGTCAGCTTTACTGAAGATTTGTAGGGTCATGATGGTGGCACGGGGTGTTGGGAAGTGACATTGAGCTCCTGCCCCCAGAAAGCTTAAGGACACCTTGCTCTTAAAAAGCTGCTCCACTGCATCTGTCTTAACACATGTTCTCACTGGTGTGAGTGACAGACCCCAAATGACAGCAGCTTGGAGTCAAGATAGAGGCTCATTTCTCTCTCACGTGACAATGCCGAGGTCAGGAATCTGCTGTGCCCCCAGGGCTGGTGTGGCCTCCCGTGGTGTCAGGGCCCAGGATCCTCCTGTCTTCTCGCTCTGCCGTGTGTGGCCTCCATTCCCGAAGCCTTCTGAAGGGGACAGCTGGCCGCTGGAAAGCGGAAGGTTAGGGCCCACCCCTCCCTGGGAGGGAAGTTCCCCCAGGCTGCCCGTACCTCTTCCTCTTACAAACCACTGGCCAGAAGGAGGGCGACAGGTCGTATCTGGTTGCAAAGGGGGTGGGATTTATTCTGGGAAGTCATGAACCCACTGAACATTTAGGGATTTTTTTTTTTTTTTTTAACTAGAAGAATAGAGGAAACTGGAGGCTGTTGATAAGCCTCCCTCCTTGGAGCCGTCTCACTTCCTGGGACTCCCTTCCCCAGCCCAGCAACTCCACACTGACAGCCCTGCTTTCCATCCAGACGCACCCTTTAACTTGAATTCCTAAAACAACACTGTTTTCTCCTGAGAAGGACTTTGCCCCAGCCTCTTCAGTGAATGCTTTTTCTCCCAACCCACAAAAGAACAGGCATTTGAAGAAAACAGTGACAGAAATTGGGATGAAGAAGAGAGAAAATTTGGGTCCCTGCCTTTGGAAACAGGAAAAATAGGAGTCACCCTCTTGGATATAAGGTCACTGGGAAGGAAGAGTGTAAATAAAAATAAAAAACAAACTTACGGTTACCAGAGGGGAAGGTGGAGGGGAATAAATTAGGAGTATGGGATTAACAGATACACACTACTGTATATAAAATAGATAAACAACAAGGACCTACTGTATAGTACAGGGAACTATATTCAATATCTTATAATAACCTATAATGGAAAAGAATATGAAAAAGGATATATATATATATATATATATAAATAACTGAATCATTTTGCTGTACACCAGAAACTAACACCACATTGTAGATCAACTGTACTTCAAAAATATATATATATATATAGGTGGGGAGGTGGAATGGGGATGGAAAGAGAGTGCATTTCTAGAGGAAATGGTTATACAAGGTTTGGACATGATAAACTAGAGGTGAAGGGTGGCATCAAGGTAAAAATGTATTCCACGTTCTTGAAAATGTAGAAGAAAATATCAGGTAACAAGTCAAGCTGAAGGATGGTTGTAATTTCTATATGCCTCAGTTTTCTCCTCTGTAGAGTGGCGGTAATAATAGGACCTCTTGAATGATGTAGAGCGTGTAGCACAGGGCCTGCACACAGCGAGTGCGGGGTACGTATTAGCTGTTACTGCTTTCACTAGGTGCAAGCCATCAGCTAGCAGGAGGCAGAACGTGCTCACCTAGAGGGATGTTTGAGAAAGAAAAGAGATGAAAATCTCTCCTCGGGGGTCAACCAAGGGGGAGGGAGGAAGAAAGAACAGGAGAGGGAGGAGAAGAGGCTGGGAAAGTGTGGGGCTGCTGAGGCTTTGAGAGGAGGGAGGGTCAGGAGTGGGTGATCTTTAGGTCAAACGCTGCAGTCAGACCTGGACGAGGGGGAATGAGGCAGAGACCCCGGGTTCTACAAGCAAGTCATCAGTACACTTTGCAAGGGAATTTCGTTGAGATATTAGACACAGCAGCCAAGACCACAGAGGACAAATGAAGAAGTGCTGGTATAAATGAAGGGCAAGGGCAGCATAGATCTTACATGGCCCCCGAGACACAGGAGCCAGGTTACTGGGAGTCACAGAGAAACAAGGCTGGAAATCTGCCAGGTCGATGGGGGAGATCACTCAGCCTGGGTGACACTGGGGGTTCCAGAGTGTCCACCAATCGCTCAGGGCAGCGGGACCCGAGGGAGGCGTGGACAAGGACTCCACAGGGAAGGGTAGAAGCCAAGCCGGGCAGCAGGCTTCAGCTCACATTCCAGCCCCCCTGCATCTCTTACCTTCTCGGTTCTACACACAGGCAACTCTGAGGGTTGGCCAGCTGGTCTCAGAGAAGCAGGTGCTCCTTTGTGGCTGCTCCTAGGTCCGCTGCATAGCGATGCCACAGTGAAGTGAGTTTGAAATTGACGGGGGTTTTCTGCCAAAACTGGTACCCGACTTGTTCCAGTCACAATCTACTCATCATGTAGTGATTCAGAAATATGGCACAGCAACCCGACAGAGACCCATATTCTTTCTTTCCCTCTCTTTGGTATCTTAGAGGTGATGAATAAGAATCTGTCATATTATGTATGATAAATTGCCACACATATACTCCCTTTGACATTCAAATCTCGACTTAAATACCATGAAACATGCCTGCCCCCTTTAAAGGACGGCTTCTCTGAAAGCGGATAATTCACCGTTACCTCTACATGACCAGGTGTAATTTGCGAGACCAGAAGATTCATTTTCCTGTTTAAAACAATGAATGGGGCTGAGATGCTGATTTGTTTGGTAGCTGCTTTAGGCTGCCAACTCTAGATGTTTTCATCTTTTATCTAGGCTGGTGTTTGTTTCAGAGTAAAAACAGCCAGGCCAAGTGAGAACTTTTGCCAAGAGGGAAAATCTTATCTAATCCACGTGGGACAAAGATGTGGTGGTGGACCAGCCCAAGTCCAAGAGTAGGCTTGAGGTCCAAGGGGAAGGCTGAAATGGCCTGGAGGTCCACAGCCTTGCCTCTGCCCTCACAACCAGCTACACCAGTCAAATTGTCGTACAAAGCCATGTTAGTTCAGGCCTTCTGGGAAACCGATACCAAGATGGCAAGAGATTTTTACTTGGAAAAATGTCAGAAGGACAAAGGAGAGGGGGCAGGAGAAGGAAAGAGAGCCTACAGATGGTGGTACAGGTCTGGGCCCTGTGGAGGGGCCAGAGAGGAGGAAGGATGAGGTGAAAGTCTCAGACTTTAGCTCCATTCTAAGAAAGCTTCTGCCAAGCTGATGGGAAGTCTCCAAAGCAAAGTGGCTCATCTAGGGAGTCCCCATCCTGCAGGAATGGGCCTGCCACAGTCCTCTGCCTTGCATAGTCATTGACTGGGACCAGCCCTGGGGAAGCCTGGCCTCCATGCCAGTGCCACGTTGGATCCTGCTGGAGCCATCAGTCAACCTTGCTCCCTCCAGTGGAAGATCTGAGCGACACATTTTTATGGCTGCCAGGCAGACAATTCCCAAAAAGCCATGTCTAGAAAGCCTGGTAGGGACTTCCCTGGTGGCGCAGTGGTTAAGAATCCGCCTGCCAATGCAGGGGACACGGGTTGGAGCCCTGGTCCAGGAAGATCCCACATGCTGTGGAGCAACAAAGCCCATGAGCCACAACTACTGAGCCTGTGCTCTAGAGCCCACGAGCCACAACTACTGAAGCCCACGCGCCTAGAGCCCGTGCTCCGCAACAAGAGAAGCCACTGCAATGAGAAGCACGCGCACTGCCACGAAGAGTAGCCCCCGCTCGCCGCAACTAGAGGAAGCCCGCGTGCAGCAGTGAAGACCCAACACAGCCAAAAATAAATAAACACAAAAAATAAATTTATTTTAAAAATTTAAAAAAAAATTAAAAGCCTGGTAATGATCCTTGTGAAAATGTTTGTGACTCAAGATACCAATGGGAATGAATTTTACTCCAAGAGACCACTGCTTATTTGGATGATTTTGAAAGTCAAGGGACAATAGTGGATTCTCCTTACAGGGACTGGCAGGGACTGGCTCTGGTTCTAGGTCTTGAGCTGTGTCCCACACACTGCCAGTGCTCCATAGAGTTTATTATGGTAATAATAGCAATAATGGCCACCACAACAATAACAATAGAACAGAATAGAAAAGAACAGAACTAGGTTCTTATGGTTGCTAAGTGTGATGCTTTCCATAAAAATCCAGCGCTGAGATCATGGCAGAAGTGGGGTTTTCTCCTCTCACATATAACTTCCAAATTATGGTAACTGCTATACTCAAGACACTCTTCAGTTAGAGAAGGATGGGGCAGCTCATGGAAGGAAAGGGAGGCTGGCAGGATATTCCCATATCCCATTTCCCAACCACTGACACACTGTGCAGAGCAGCAGGTAACAATCACGAGCACCATTGGATTAGCATCTCCTACTTGGCAGCCCTGGAACTGAATGTTTTTACATATATTTATTATCTGGATTCCTCAGCACAGGCTCACAAGATAATTTTTAATTGAGAAAACAAACTCGTCCAAGGTCACGCTACAAGTGGCAGAGCCAAAATCTGGTTCCGGGTCTGCCTAACTCCAAACCCCATCTTTTTTCCACATCTTCTGAAAAGACTGGAAGCAGCTTTTGAGTGACACCACACTGCCATTAGGACCAAATTCTCTACCCTGGATTTGAGGGCCTCCATGACCCGCCCCCATCCTCCTGTCCCCCACACTCTGGGGGTTCCTTTCTCCAGGACTCCAGCCAGGTCTCCCCTCCCTTCATTCTCTCCCCACCCCTCCCCCACTGTCCAAACCCACCCTGGCTTTTTTTTTTGAAGGAGCCACAAGTAGGGAGAGGAAAATTTAGAGATTATAGGTTCACGGTGTATTCACAATAGCCTTTTGTGTCTGCCAGGATCTTTTTAAACACTAACTAGTTAATCCTTACCTTCCCTTTGTTCTTTCTCTGTGCTCTGTGCTCTCAACACAGTAGATTCTCAGTACACATTTATTGGCCAGTTTGTTAATTCTGTTAATAAATACTTGTCACGAGGGCATTAAGTGCATTTGCAACACACTGACTGCACCACAATATGTAGTACTGGTTTCAGATGACCTTGATGTAGAATATTTTGATTATTAAAATATTATCTTCCAACTGGACGAAAGGAACTTAAGGGAAGGAAGAAATGTAGAATGAGCCACAATTCTTTCTTTCTTTTTTTTATTGAGGCATAGTTGACTTACAATGTTGTGTTAGTTTCTGGTGTAACAAAGTGATTCAGGTATATATATATATATATATATATATATATATATATATACACACACACACACACACACTTTTTTTCTTTTTCAGATTCTTTTCCATTATGATTTATCACAGGATATTGAATATAGTTCCCTGTGCTATACAATAGGACCTTGTTGTTTATTTATCCTATATATACTAGTTTGCATCTGCTAATCCCAAACGCCCAAGCCTTCCCTCCCTCTCCCCTCTCCCCTTTGGCAACATTTGTCTTCTATGTCTGTGAGTCTTTTTTGCAAATAAGTTCATTTGTATCATTTTTTATTCCATATATAAGTGATACCATATGATATTTGTCTTTCTCTGTCTGACTTCTTTCACTTAGTATAATCATCTCTAGGTCCATCCATGTTCCTGCAAATATGAGCCACAATTCTTTACCTGCAACTCTGGAATCCAAAAAGCTCTGACAGCCATAATGTTTTTTTCCCAAAGTGTGAGGCAGACTCCCAAGGTGGTACAATTTGACCTGAACCAATGTAAGACTATTGGTTTATCCTCCTACTATGAATATTCATATGTTTCACTGCAGAAATACTAATGTGTTGCTTGCAGAGTGCTGCTCCAGACCCCACTTGTGGTGTTATGTAATGTACAGTTTAGGAACTGGATTACTTATCTAAATCTGAAAAATTCTGAATTAGAAACTTGCCTGGCTCCAGGGATATGGGATAAGGGATTATCCTCTTGAATTCTGCATCCATCAGCACATTTTCAGTTGCAAGTAACAGACAACCTAACTCAAATTGGCTTAACTAATAAAAAGAATGTATTAACTCATAACTAAAAAGTCTAGAAATTTTGTGGCTTTCAGACCTGGGTTAATCCAGAGGGCCACAGAGTGTTAAGCCCTGCATTCGCTCTCTCCATCTTTCTTGCCTCTGCCCTCCTCAGCCTGTCGGCTTTATCCTCAGTTATATTTACTCACTGAAGCAAAAATAGTTGCCATCGTTCCAGGCCTCACAGGGACAGAGAAAGAGAGCTCAGAGGAAGAGAGACAACTTTGTCATGGATTCCAAGAGAAAGGTCCCATGGCTACACTTGACAGCCACCATGTATGGTGAGTGGGGGTCAATTGTGCTGATGAGCTTTGCCTGGGGCAAGTGTACTGCCTCCAGGGCTAGGATCAAGTTGGCTGACCTGGACCCCCAAACAAAAACCAAGAGCTACTGGGAAGGGGAAAGGGGAAATGGATGCCGTGGAGGTAATGACTACCTCATCGCCTCTTATTGAATATCTGACACACAGCCAAGCACATTAAAGACACACTCATACTGGTGGTGATGGTTACATTTATGGGTCATCTTGGCTGGGGGCTAACGGATGCCCGGAGAACTGCTAAACTTTATTTCTGGGTGTGTCTGGGAGGGTGTCCCCAGAAGAGAGTAGCGCTTGAACCAGCAGACTAAGTCAAGATCGCTTTCCCCAGTGCGGGGCGGGGGTGGTAGGGGGAGGCCTCATCCAATCGTTGAGAGCCTGAATGGAACAGAAAGGCAGAGGAAGGGCGAATTTGCTCTCTCTGCCTGAACTGAGACATCCACCTTCTCCATCTCTCGGATACTGCGAGTCTCTCAGGCTTTCAGATCCAGACCAGGACTTAACGCCACCAGCCCCTTGATTCTCAGGCCTTTGAATTCAGTCTGAGTTACACCACTGCCCTCCTGGTTCATCAGCTTGCAGACGGCAGATTGTGGGACTTCTCAGCCTCATGCGGGCCAATTCCTGTAATAACATTTTTTTTTTTTTTTTTTTTTTTTTTGCGGTACGCGGGCCTCTCACTGCTGTGGCCTCTCCCGTTGCGGAGCACAGGCACCAGATGTGCAGGCCCAGCGGCCACGGCTCACCGGCCCAGCCGCTCCGCGGCACGTGGGATCTTCCCGGACCGGGGCACGAACCCGGGTCCCCTGCATCGGCAGGCGGACTCTCAACCACTGCGCCACCAGGGAAACCCAACAATTTTTATATCTATCTATCATCTATCTATCTATCAATCATCCACCTACCTACCTATAATCTACCTATCTTTCTATCTATCCTATTGGTTCTGTTTCTCTGGAGAGCCCTAACTAATACACGTCTTTACTCAATTGAAACCTTACCCCCAGTGGTAAACAAGGATTCTGCTTTCTTTATACCATTAGTTGTCACCCCTGCTTCATGATCCCATACAGTTTTCCATGTAGTTATCTTACAGTATTTATTTACTTTATTATCTTTATTATACGTCATATTAGTCATTTGTGGAAATCTCATCCACCTCACTAAACTCTAAGCTCCTTTAGGTGGGGTCTTGTTTGGCTCTGCCTCCCCCTCGATGCTTAGTATGTGTCTGGCAATAGCAAACAATCTGTGTTGGTTGAACCAAGTCACCTCTCCCCATCTCGGGTCAAAGCGGTGGCGGCAGAGAGAACCGGGCAAGCCAAGGAGGGTGGGGTAAAGATGGATGGGGAGAGAATGATGTTCTCTTCCCATGCTTTTCATTAGAAAACTAACCCTAATAGCACCGCACTTACCACACTGTAGTAAGGTGGTTCAGGGAGCAGGAAGCAGAAAGCGTCCTTGGAACTGCCTTGAACAGTAAAGCTGATTTATTTGTTCATAAATAAAATCCTCGAGCCAGGGCAGGTTTTAGAATCGACTGAAGGACGGAGAAGCTCTAGAGTGTCGACATGGACCCAGTTTCTTTCATCGCTCCACTTTGTCTTCCCGAAATTGTCTTTCTCACGGAGGCAAAGGGCCTGCCGCAGTCCCAAGCATCTCATCCTCACACCACGCCGTCCAGAAGGCTTGCACTGCTTGAACTGAAAGGTGGCCGGGGAGATGGAGGGTGGTGCTGGATGGAAGCCAGGGGAACAGGGGAGCATCAGCTTTTCCCCGAGTATTTCATGGTATACTAGTTTCCTAGGGTTATTGTAACAAATTATCCAAACTAGGTGGCTTACACAACAGAAATTTATCATTGCACGATTCTGGAGGTTGGAAGTTCAAAATCAAGATGTTGGCAGGATTGGTTCCTTCTGAGGACTGTGAGGGAAGGATCTATTCCAGGCCTCTGTCCTTGGCTTGTAGATGACCATCTCCTCCCTGTCTCTCTTCACACTGCCTTTCCTGTATGCTTATCTGTCTCAGTCCACATTTCCCCTTTTTATATAAGGACACCAGTCATGTTGGGTTAGGGGCCCACCCTACTGTAGTGTGACCTTATCTTAGGTCACTGTATCTGCAAAGACCCTCTCTCCCAACCAGGGCACATTCTGAGATACTGAGGGTTAGGACTTCGACATGAATTTTAGAGGGACACATTCAACCCATAACACATGGGACGGGGAGAAGATAGCTAAATGAAAATCAGGATTCTATTAGGGGAAAAGCAAGAAAATGGATGCTGGGTCAGTGACCCTAGAAGCCTCTACAATATTTTTTTTTTATATAAAGAGAGAGTGTATTTTCTCTTTTAAGTGCAGCTATTGTGGAAAATCACTTCCCCTTCCTCTAGCCTATGGTAGATGACAGACAGGATGACAATAAACCCTAAGAGAGAGATCTCTCCGTCACACTGCTTTCTGCCTCCGTGGTTTCACTGTATGGTCTCTCTCTGACAGCTGTGCTATGTAGCCCTTCAGATCCTCTGAGATACCTTTGAATATTATCTAGCTAGTCTTCACAGTGCCTGCTGGGAGACAGGACTTCACTTAGAGAAGAAAGTCTCCAGAAGATTTATGGTAGAAATGCCCAGAAATGAGAATCCTAAGGTTTCCCTGCTGTCCCAGGCATTTTTCTTGCCCCAGAACACTCAGCATTTGGGATTAAAATCTATATTTTCAACCTTGGTGGTATCCTGACACCCTAGAGGGGAAAGATGATCTCACTGGGCAGTGTCCACAGAACGTGGAAGTGAAAAAGGCAGAGACTTTATCTCAGATAAGGGCTCTGATGAAGGAAAGAGCTGGGAGAGAATGAAGGTCACAGGATGACCTGGGCTATTTAGACGTGCCCCAACCCCAAACAGTGGCTCCTTCAACCCAGGGAAAAGAAAATGCTACCGTTAGGGGTCCAAGCTATCTAGAACATCTTATTCAGAAAAACCCAACTGAGACCAGGTGTGCTAATGTCTTACTTCTCCCTAGTAAAGAGGTCACAAACAACTCTAAGGAAAAACTGTGTGGGTTCCATGGTTTGTTTTATTTCATTGTGTTTTTTAACAACTTTATTGAGGTATGATTGACATACAATAAATTGAACTTACTTGAAGTGTACAATCTGATAATTTTTGACATATGTATACAACCGTGAAACCACCACTATAATCGAGATAATGAACATAGCCATCACCCCGGAAAATTTCCTCCTCTTCCTGCTCTCTCACCAGTCCCACACCCATCCTCAGGCAAACATTAATCTGCTTTCTGTCCCTATATATGAGTTTGCTTTCTCTAGACTTTTATAGAAATGGAACTGTACAGTATGCACTCTCTTTTTGTCTGGATTTTTTTCACTCAGCATAACTGAGATTTATCCCTGATGCTGTGTGCATTGATAGTTCCTTCATTTTTATTGTTGAGTACTAGTCCATTGTCTGAACATCCATTGACCACGATCTCTTTATTCATTCACCTGTTGAAGGGCATCTGGATTGCTTTCAGTTTCTGGCTCTTATAAATAAAGCTGCTTATAAATTCACCCTAGTTTGCACAGGAGGTCCATGGTTTGATTGTGGCATATTGGTTTGGCGGGGATGGCTTCATTCTCTGTGCGTGAGTATGTGGGCCACACAAGGATGTTTTAGGGGATGAGTGGTTCTGCTGAGATCCCAGAGCTCTACTTGGCAGAGGCTGGCTTGCTGCTGCTGCTGCCATCTTGGGCCATCTCTGGGGTCCTCTGACTCAAGGGACTCTTTCTGGTTTCTGCTTTGCTCTCCTTCCCTCCCCAACCCATAGTGCTGCCATAATTAGTGACTAGATTGAAAACTAGGGAAAACAGTCATCAGGGGAAGAAGAATTGACTTTAAAAGGACCTGAGTTTTATTTTTTTTTAAATCAACTCTAAATCCTCCATTATTATCAAGCAAACTAGCTGGCCCACAGAGAAAAACCCTAAGATCCAGGCCAGACAGGCCCCTGCCCTGCACCCCGGGATTAGGGGTTCCCACTCTGGCTCTTCTCTAGCCACACCTGACTCCATCAGATAGGAAGCCCAGCCAAAGCCTGCGTTACCATCACCCCCTTCACCACGTGCTCAGTGCCCGGGTCCCTAGAATCACTTGTCCGGGTGACCTCAGTCCACTTATAGGACATCTATGTGCTGTTTCCCAGATCTGAACTGCCAAAAGGTAGACAGCTGTGTGCAAAGAGTGTGGACAGAACTTGCATGTGTTCCTAAGTGTACCCTCGTGTGTATGTACACCTGCGTGAATACACTAGTTCACAAGGCCCCTTGTAGTATGGGTTGCAGTCTGAAGTGAAAAGAGAAGGGGGCAGACAATGGGCCAGGGTCTGGGGACCAGGGACCAGCCCTTCCCATGCTCCCAGCACAGACCTCCAAGGAGTTCAAAAATTTTAAAACCAAATCTGGCCTACAGGCTATCATAAAGGTTTATTTGTCAACATAGGAATCTAGAACAGGTTTCACTTAATGTTTGGCTAGATTCAGAACTTTGACATATTCAGACACTGGGCCCGTGGCTCTCCATTTGTACTCTTGCCTCGATCTCTGAAAGTATTAGGGATGGGCCTGGGACCACCCCTCCCCTCATCCTGCATCACATATCTGTCATGTTACTTGCTAGCTTTGGATCCTTTCTTTTGCCTTTCGGGGCTATCCTTGATGTTCATTTTAATCTTTTTTCAACAGCATAAATATTGAGAGAAAAAAGTGTGATTAGGTTGGGGAAGAGGGGGACACACACATGGTGTAATCTGCCCCAAGCCCACCTGCCTGTAGACCAGACTCTGCAGAGGCTCTAGAATTGAGGTGATGTTTCTCATCTAGATTATGAGAATCAGGGTAGACTCACTGCTTTGAAGTCAGGCAGCTCGGTTTCTCACTAGAAAGCTATCCTGCGCACCCCTGTGGAAGATGAATTGCCAGGATGGCCCCAATTCTCCACTCCTCCTTGTATCCACCCCCTTGCGGCCCCTCCCATCAGGAGATGGAATCTGCTTCTCCACCCCTTGGGTCTGGGAAGCCCTTGTTACTTACTGTGACTGATAGAATGTGGCACGACTGACAGTGTGCCAGGTCCAAGCCTAGGCCTCAAGAGGCTTTGTGTATTTTTACTCTCTCTCAGACCCCTGCTTCTGCTATGAAGATAAGGCTGGGCTGCACTGCTGGAGTATGACAGGCCACACAGAGCAGAGCCCAGGAGACCTCAGCTGAGGCCACCACTCACCTGTCTGCCAACTGACCGCAGATACATGAATCAGCTCCACTGAGATGAGCTAAGCACTGCCCAGGGTAGCAGAACCCCCAACCTGATATTTAATTTTGCAAGAAATAATAAATAGTTTTCTTAAGCCACTGAATTTTGGGGTGGTACGAGATTGTAGAGAAACGACTTTTATGTTTCTGCACAGTTAGTGCTTTCTAAACAAATTTCACTGAGATTTGCTTCCTGGGCTCAAAGCAAGCCCTGAAAGGCAATATACAACAGATTAGAATGCGAGAGAGAACTCTAGAAAGATTTACCTAATTCTGGAGGTACGTGCACATTTCAAGGGAGGATGAGCTCTGGGACTTTGGAGATACCTCTGAGATATAAAACTGGAGACACTGGGCTTATCTTTTCCCTGGAGAGACTTATTTACATGCCAAAGGATTAGGGTAAGGATGCTTCCAGTAAGACTCCAAAGAGACTCCCTCCGAAAGGGAAGGTGAGAAAGCTGCCTCTTCTTTCTGCGCATAACACTGAAAATTCATTTCTCTGTGTCCTAGGCCTACAGACTGAGATTACCATCCCATAGAGCATTCCTGCAATTTTACTCTGGCTGGTGATCATCTTGCTGTGAGTAGAATAAGAAATTTGTCTCTAATCCAAAAATGTCTTGTATGCATTCAAGACAAAATTAATAAAGATAAAATTTCTGTTTGTTATGTAGCATTAATTGCAGCAATAGCTGACTGATACAACCGCTGATTTCGGTCTCCTTATTGGTTTCTGCTGGAGCATGTCACCCAACATACTGCACCTGTGACTGATCTAGAGGCAGGGCCTAGGTGGAAATCAGAATTTTATCTTACTGTTGTTGAAGCAAAAGGCTATGCTTATAACCAGGAATGTTGAAAAATCAACTAATCCAGATTTTATCAAACTATCCTTCAAGTTACCTTAGTAACTTGTACAATGTTCTGTAAAATGTAAGTGTTCTGTAAAATAAGGAATAGGTTTTGGAAATTCTGGGTTAAACCTGGTTAACCTGGTTAAACAAAGTTCAATCTGTCTCTTTCTTTCAGAATTTCTCAGACCTTTATACAGAGCTATCTAATCAGTATGCCTATGCAATGCAGGCACAACAAAGATCATCAGACCAAAGTACAAAATTGTAGCTTTAAAAATGTTAGTCATAAATTAGGCACTAAAATGTGAATTACCTCAAATGTGGATTAAAGTACAGGATAATTCTTTTCTTCTTCAATCTTGTCCTATCAGTATGGACAAGTTATAAAAATGAAGCACTGACACCAAAAGCATAGGCAATAAAAGTAAAAATAGATAAACTGAACTACATCAAAAGTAAAAACTTCTGTGCATCAAAGGGCACGATCAACAGAGTGAAAAAGCAACCTACAGAACAGGAGAAAATATGTAAAATATATATCTGATAAGAGGTTAATATCCAGGATATATAAAGAATTCCTACAATTCAACCACAAAATAACCCAATTCAAAGATGGGCAAATGAGAGAATGATGTCAGCAAGACTGTAGAGTTGGAGATACTAGACTTTGTCACCCCAGAAAATCCAATTAGACAGTTATCTACAAATGAAAATAGCCCTGGGAGGGTTCAAGAGTCCACCTCAGAACCTACAGTAACACAGTGGAGTGAAAAATGGAAAATAACAGCACAGAGTTGACTGCTAGAGACACTGGCTTAGCAGCGACATCTTTAGACAGTTAGGAACAAAGAAGAAGAGAGTGGGCACCATAAGCATCAGCCGCATGGCAGATGCCACTGTGGTCCCTAGTGGCCTAAAGAGGGCCCCAAAAGCCTCTGCTACTGAAGACCTCAATAGCTCCCCCTGATAGCTGTGAACTTCCCACAGCTTTCACAGAGGAGGATCCCATAGCGTTCATTGGTGTAGAATCCAGGGGCCTGCTCTGCAGAGAACACCAGCAGCTTGCACCACTGAAGTGACTAACAGAAATTACCACCACAGGGGAGATGCTCCTGTGCACCCCCCTCCAGAAGCAGCTACTGTTGCACTGCCAGGAACCAGGGTTACCAACACCCCTGACAACGCTGTGCACACCCCAGACCCCAGAGCTGCAGCTGATCTGTATGCACTTGCAATTCAGATCCTGGCTCTGAGGCCACTTCATACATGCCCATGCTACAGATCCCAGCCCCATAGCTTCTCTGTGTGCACCTGTGTCTCGGCACCAGAGCCAATGTCACTGCAGGCTACCCAGTGCTCTAGATTCCAGAGCCAATATAGCTCCACATATGCCAGCACTCCAGACCCCAGCTTCACGGCCACTTGGTGTGTACCTGTGTCTCATACATCACCACCACTGTGGAGTGGCCAGTGCCCTGGACCCTGGGGCTGCCGTTGCTCTGCAAGCATCCATGCTCCAGTCCCCAGCAACATTGCTGCTCCATGGGCACCCATGCATTAGACTGCAAGTGTACCCACAAGCAGGACCCTGCACCAAGAGGGATCTCCTCAGCCATGATATACCCCAGGAGTACAAGAGATCAACAGCCTTTGCCACTGAAGACCCCAACAGCCCTTGCTGTCACTGCAGACACCCACAGCCTTGGCCATCGAGGACCCTTGCAATCTTTGCCAACAATGAGCTCAGCTGACAGAGCTGCATGGAGACTACACTGCTGGGTCTTCCCCAGAGCTATAACCATGATACCCCATCCAGCTGGTGCCCCCACACCTATCTGCAGGTGAAGGTCTTTCCCTAGCTAAACCAATCTGTAAAGTCTGGAAGAAGTGACTCCTCCATCAAATGCACATACATCAACACATGGCTACAAGAAACACACAAAAAAATCAAGAAAACTTGATACTGCTGAGGAACACAATAATTCTCCAGTAACAAATCCCAAAGAAATTGAGATCTATGAATTGCCAAAGAATGCAAAATAACTATTTTTGTAATCCCAGTGAGCTAAAGAGAATGAGGATAGACAATTCCATGAATCAGGAAAGCAGTACAGGAAAATGAGAAGTTCAACAAAGAGAAATTATAAGAAAGAGCCAAACAGAAATTCTGAAGCTGAAGAATAAAATTAAATGCAAAAAAAAGTGCAAAAGAAAGCATCAACAGAAGACTTGATCAAGCAAAAGAAACAATCTGTGAACTAAACACAAATCTTTTGAAATTCTCCAGTGAGAGGAGAAAAAAGAAAAAAGAAAAAAAAGAGTGAAGAAAGCCTATGTGAATTATGAGACATCATGAAGCAAAATAATAATTCACATAATGGGTGTCCCAGAATGAGAAGAGGAAGAGAAAGGGGCAGAAAGCTCATTTAGAGAAATAATAGTTGAAAACTCCCCAAATCTGAGAAGAGATATAGACATCTAAGTACATGAAATTCATAGGTCCCCATACAAATTCAACCCAAGGAAGACTTTACTGAGACATATTAGAATAAAAACTGTCAAAAATCAAAGACAACGAGAATTTTGAAAGCAGCAAGAGAAAAAAACAAAACAAAACTCATCTCATCCAAGGGAATCCCCAAAAGGCTGTCAAAAGATTTCTCAGAAGAAACCTTGCAGGCCAAGAGAGAGTGTTATGATATATTCAAAGTGTTGAAAGAAAAAAAAAAAACTGCCAACCAAGAATACTTTTACCCAACAAAGCTGCCATTTAGAAATGAAGGAGAGATAAAGACTTCCCAAACAAAATTAAGGGAAGTTCATCACTATTAGATCTGCTTTACGAGAAATGCTAAAGGGAGTTCTTGAAGTGGAAGTGAAAGGATGCTAATTAGTAACATTAAAACATATGAGAGTATAAACTCACTGGTAAAGATAAGTGTATTCTAAAATTCAGAATACTCTCATACTGAAATGGTGGTGTGTACTCTAGTAAAAAGGTAAAAAGACAAAAGTATTAAAAATAACTATAGCTACCATAATTTGTTGTATGAATACAACAGTGGACACAATATAAAAAGAAGTAAATTATGACATCAAAAACATAAAATGGGAGAGGACAGGGGCTTCCCTGGTGGCGCAGCGGTTGAGAATCCGCCTGCCGATGCAGGGGACACGGGTTCGTGCCCCGGTCCGGGAAGATCCCACATGCCGTGGAGCGGCTGGGCCCGTGAGCCATGGCCACTGAGCCTGCGTGCCCAGATCCTGTGCTCCGCAACGGGAGAGGTCACAACAGTGAGAGGCCCGCCTACCACAAAAAAAAAAAAAAAAAAAAAAAAAATGGGAGGGGACAAAAAAGGTAGAGTTTTCAATGTAATCGAAGTTAAATTGTTATGAGCTAAAAATAAATTGTTATCTATCAGATGTTTTATGTAAACCTTATGGTAACTACAAAGCAAAACAAAAAACAAAAAAAACCCAAAACGTATAGTAGATAAACAGAAGAGAAAGAGAAAGAAATCAAAGCACATCACTATGGAAAATCACCAAATCACAAAGGAAGACAGAAAGAGAGGAAGAAAGGAACAAAGGAAATACAAAACAGCTTTAAAAAATAAACAAGATGGGCAAATAATAAACTGATTAATAATTACTTTAAATGTAAATGGATTAAATTTTCCAATCAAAAGACATATAGTGGCTGAATGGATTAAAAAAGTAAGACTCAACTATTTGCTGCCTAAGAGAGACTCACTTCAACTCTAGCACACACTGAAAGTGAAGGAACGGACATGGAAACCAATGCAAATGGAAACCAAAAAGGAGCATGGGTAGCTCTACCTATATCAAAAGTCAAAAACTATAACAAGAAACAACGAAGTTCATTATATAATGATAAAGAAATCAATTCATCAAGAAGATATAACAATTATTAAATATATATGCACCCAACACTGGAACACCTAAATATATTAAACAAATATTAATTGAGCTAAAGGCAGAAATAGACAGCAATGCAGTTATATAAGGGGACTTCAATATCTCACTTTCAACAGTGGATCGATCATCAAACAGAAACTCAATAAGGAAATATTGGACTTGAACTATACTTTAGACCAAATGGACCAGAAATATATAGAGCATCCCATCTAACTGTAGCAGAATATACATTCCTCTTAAGTGCACACAGAACATTCTCCAGGATAGACTATATATTAGGTCACAAAACAAGTTTTAAAAAATTTAACAAGATTGAAATCATATCAAGTATCTTTTCCTGCCACAATGGTATGAAACTAGAAATCAATACCAGGAAAGCTGAAAAATTCAAAAATATGTGGAATTTAAACAACACACTTTTAAACAATCAATGGCTCAAAGAAGGACTCAAAAGGGAAATAAAAAAAATATCTAGACACAAATGAAGTGAAACATGAAACACAACATACCAAAACTTATAGGATGCAGCAAAAGCAGTTCTAAGAGGGACGTTTATAGCAATAAACACCTACAATAAGAAAACTCAAACAACCTGATTTTACACCTCAAGAAACTAAAAAATAAAAATAACCATAACATTAGCAGAAGGAAGGAAATAACAAGGATCAGAGCAGAAATAAATGAAATAGAGACTAGAAAAACAATAGAAAAGATCAATAAAACTAAGAGCTGTTTTAAGATAAACTTGGCAAACCTTTAGTTAGACTAAGGAAAAAAAGAGAGACAACTCAAATAAATAAAATTAGAAATGAAAGAGGAGACACAACTGATTCCACAGAAATACAAAGGATCCTAAGAGACTAAACATTTATATGTCAACAAATTGGATAACATAGAAGAAAACGGATAAACTCCTAGAAACATACAACCTACCAAGACTGAATCATGAAGAAATAGAAAATCTGAATAGATCTACAACTAATAGGGAGACTGAATCAGTAATCAAATATCACCCAACAAAGAAAAGCTCAGGACCACATATCTTCATTGGTGAATTCTACCAAATATTTATAGGAAAATTAATGTCAATCCTTCTCAAATTCTCCCCAAAATATTGAAGAGAAGGAACACTTCCAAACTCATTTTCTGAGGCTTGCATTACCCTGATATAAAAGCCAGTCAAAGACACTATAAGAAACAAAAATTACAGGCCAAAAACCCTGATGAACATAGGTGCAAAAATCCTCAACAAAATACCAGCAAACTGAATTCAACAGCACATTAAAAGGATCATACACCATGATCAAGTGGGAGTTATCCCTGGAATACAAGGATGGTTTGACATATACAAATCAATAAATGTTATACACTGCATTAACAAAATGACACATAAAAATCATATGATCATCTCAATAGATATAGAAAAGGCATTGACAAAATGCAACATCTATTTATGAGAAAAACTCTCAACAAAGTGGTTATACATGGAACATACCTCAACATAATAAAGGCCATATATGACAAGCCCACAGCTAACATCATACTGAACAGTGAAAAGCTGAAAGCTTTTCCTCTAAGATCAGGATCAAGACAGGGATGACTACTCTCAACATTTTTATTCAACATAGTATTGGAAGTCCTACCCAGAGTAATTAGGCAAGAAAAAGAAATAAAAGTCATCCAAATTGGAAAAAAGAACTGAAACTGTCGGGCTTCCCTGGTGGTGCAGTGGTTGAGAGTCCGCCTGCCAATGCAGGGAACACGGGTTCGTGTCCCGGCCCAGGAAGATCCCATATGCCGCGGAGCGGCTGGGCCCGTGAGCCATGGCCGCTGAGCCTGTGTGTCCAGAGCCTGTGCTCTGCAATGGGAGAGGCCCGTGTACCGCAAAAAAAAAAAAAAAAAAAAGGAATGTAAACTGTCACTATTTGCATGACATGATATTATCCTAAAAACTCCACCAAATGACTATTAAAAATAATAAACAAATTCAGCAAGAGGGAAGGATATAAATTCAATATACAAAAATCTGTTGCATTTTATACACTAATAGCAAACCATCAAAAAGAGAATTTTCTTTAAAAAATATGATTTATAATTGCATCAAAAAGAATAAAATATCTAGAAATAAATTTAACCAAGGAGGTGAAAGAACTGTACACTGAAAACTGTAAAACATTGTTGAAAGAAATTGAAAGAGACACAAATAAATGGAAAGAGGTTCAATGCCCATGGATTGGAATAATTAATATTGTTAAAGTGTCCATACCACCCAAAGCAATCTACGGATTTAATGCAACCCCTATGAAAATTTCAGTGACATTTTTCACAGAAATAGAAAAAAAATTCTAAAATTCATATAGAACCACAAAAGATCCCATATAACCAAAGCAATATTGAGAAAGAAGAACACAGCTACAGACATCACACTTCTTGATTACAAACTATATTACAAGCTATAATAATCAAAATAGTACAGTATTGGTATAAAGACAAATAAACCAATGGAACAGAATTGAGAGTCCAGAAATAAACCGACACATATACAGTCAACTAATCTTTGACAACGGCTCTAAGAACACACAATAGGAAAAGGATAATCCCATCAATAAATGGTGTTGGGAAAACTGGATATCTACATACAAAAGAAAGAAATCAGACCGCTATCTTACCCCACCCACAAAGATTAACTTGAAATGGATTAAGGACTTAAATGTGAGAATGGATTAAGGACTTAAATGTGAGACCTGAAACCATAAAAATTCGAGGGGAAAACCTCTTGACATTAGTTTTGGTAATGATTTTTTGGGTATGACACTAAAAGCACAAGCAACAACAGCAAAAATAAACAAACAGGACTATATCAACTAAAAAACTTGTGCACAGTGAAGGAAGTAATCAATGAAATGAAAAGGCAACATGCAGAATGGGTGAAAATATTTGCAAACCACACATCTGCCAAGGGGTTAGTACCTAAAATATGTGAGGAACTCATATAAATTAATAGCAAATAGTAGACCGACCTTCAAGATGCAGAGGAGTAAGAGGTGGAGATCACCTTCCTCCCCACAAATACATCAAAAATACATCTACACGTGGAACAACTCCTACAGAACACCTACTGAATGCTGGCAGAAAACCTCAGAATTCCCAAAAGGCAAGAAACTCCCCAAGTACCTGAATAGGGCCAAAGAAAAAAGAAAAAACGAGACAAAAGAATAGGGATGGGACCTGCACCTCTGGGAGGGAGCTAAGAAGGAGGAAAGGTTCCCACACACTAGGAAGCCCCTGCACTGGCAGAGATGGGGTGTGGGCGGGGAAGCTTCGGAGCCACAGAGGAGAGCACAGCAACAGGGCTGCAGAGCGCAAAGCGGAGAGATTCCCGCACAGAGGATCAGTGCTGACCAGCACTCACCAGCCTGAGAGGCTTGTCTGCTCACCCACCGAGGCGGGCAGTGGCTGCGAGCTGAGGCTCCGGCTTCGGAGGTCAGATCCCAGGGAGAGGACTGGGGTTGGCTGCGTGAACACAGCCTGGAGGGGGCTAGTGAGACACAGATAAGCAGGAGGGACTCCGGGAAAAAGTCTGGACCTGCCTAAGAGGCAAGAGACCATTGTTTGAGGGTGCGCGAGGAGAGGGGATTCAGAGCACCGCCTAAACGAGCTCCAGAGATGGGCGCGAGCTGTGGCTATAAGCACGGACACCAGAGATGGGCATGAAATGCTAACGCTGCTGCTGCAGCCACCAAGAAGCCTGTGTGCGAGCACAGGTCACCATCCACACCTCCCCTCCCGGGAGCCTGTGCAGCCTGCCACTGCCAGGGTCCCGTGATCCAGGGACAACTTCCCCAGGAGAACACACGGTGCGCCTCAGGCTGCTGCAATGTTGTGCCAGCCTCTGCCGCTGCAGGCTCGCCGCACATTCCGTACCCCTCCGTCCTCCCGGCCTGAGTGAGCCAGAGCCCCCTAATCAGCTGCTACTTTAACCCCTTCCTGTCTGGGTGGGGAACAGATGTCCTCAGGTGACTTACACACAGAGGCGGGGACAATCCAAAGCTGAACCCCAGGAGCTGTGCGAACAAAGAAGAGAAAGGGAAATCTCTCCCAGCAGCTTCAGGAGCAGATTAAATCTCCACAATCACCTTGATGTACCCTGCATCTCTGGAATACCTGAATAGACAATGAATCAACCCAAAACTGAGGCAGTGGCCTTTGGGAGCAACTGTAGACTGGGGGTTTGCTTTCTGCATCTAATTTGTTTCTAGTTTTATGTTTATCGTAGTTTAGTATTTAGAGCTTATTATAATTGGTAGATTTAATTACTGATTTGGTTGCTCTCTTCCTTTTCCTTTTATACATATAGATTATTTTTTCCTTTTTTTCTTTTTGGGAGTGTGTATGTGTATGCTTCTTTGTGTGATTTTATCTGTATAGGTTTGCTTTTACCATTTGTCCTAGGGTTCTGTCTGTCAGGTTTTTTTTACTATAGATTTTAGTGCTTGTTATAATTGGTGGATTTGTTTATTGGTTTAGTTGCTCTCTTCTTTTTTTTTAAGTTACTTTTTAATTTTAATTAATTTTTAATTTTTATTTTAATAAAGTTATTTTATTTTATTTTTTCTCACTTCTGAGCCACGTGGTAGACAGGGCCTTGGTGCTCTGGCCAGGTGTCAGGCCTGAGCCTCTGATGTGGGAGAGCCAAGTTCAGGACATTGGTCCACCAGAGACCTCCCAGCCCCTCATAATATAAATCAGCAAGAGCTCTCCCAGAGTTCTCCGTCTGAACACTAAGACCCAGCTCCACTCAATGACCAGCAAGCTCCAGTGCTGGACACAGCATGCCAAACAACTAGCAAGACAGGAACACAACCCCACCCATTAGCAGAGAGGCAGCCTAAAATCATAAGGTCACAGACACCCCAAAACACACCAAGGACGTGGTCCTGCCCACCAGAAAGACAAGATCAAACCTTGTCCACCAGAACACAGGCACCAGTCCCCTCCACCAAGAAACCTACACAACCCACTGAACCAAACTTACCCACCTGGGGCAGACACCAAAAACAACGGGAACTTCGAACCTGCAGGCTGTGAAAAGGAGACCCCAAACACAGTAAGCTAATCAAAATGAGAAGACAGAGAAATACACAGCAGATGAAGAAGCAAGGTAAAAACCCACCAGACCAAACAAATAAAGAGGAAACAGGCAGTCTACCTGAAAAAGAATTCAGAGTAATGATAGGAAAGATGATCCAAAATCTTGGAAATAGAATGGAGAAAATACAAGAAACGTTTATCAAGGACATAGAAGAACTAAACAGCAAACAAACAATGATGAACAGCACAATAAAAGAAATTAAAAATTCTCTAGAAGGAATCAATAGCAGAATAAGTGAGGCAGAAGAACAGATAACTGATCTGGAAGATAAAATAGTGGAAATAACTACTGCAGAGCAGAATAAAGAAAAAAAGAATGAAAAGCATTGAGGACAATCTCAGAGATCTCTGGGACAACACTAAATGCACCAACATACGAATTATAGGCGTTGCAGAAGAAGAAGAGAAAAAGAAAGAGACTGAGAAAATATTTGAAGATTATAGTTGAAAACTTCCCTAATATGGGAAAGGAAATAGTCAAGTCCAGGAAGCACAGAGAGTCCCATACAGGATAAATCCAAGGAGAAACACACCAAGACACATATTAATCAAACTTTCAAAAATTAAATACAAAGGAAAAATATTAAAAGCAGCAAGGGAAAAACAACAAATAACACACAAGGGAATCCCCATAAGGTTAACAGCTGATCTTTCAGCAGAAACACTGCAAGCCACAAGGGTGTGGCAGGACATATTTAAAGTGATGAAAGGGAAAAACCTACAACCAAGATTACTCTATGCAGCAAGGATCTCATTCAGATTTGACAGACAAGCAAAAGCTAAGCAAATTCAGCACCACCAAACCAGCTTTACAACAAACACTAAAGGAACTTCTCTAGGCAGGAAACACAAGAGAAAGAAAAGACCTACAATAACAAACCCAAAACAATTAAGAAAATGATAACAGGAACATACATATTGATAATTACCTTAAATGTAAATGGATTAAATGCTTCAACCAAAAGACATAGACTGGCAGAATGGATAAAAAAACAAGACCCGTATATACGCTGTTTACAAGAGACCCACTTCAGACCCAGGGACACATACAGACTGAAAGTGAGGGGATGGAAAAAGATATTCCATGTGAATGGAAATCAAAAGAAAGCTGCAGTAGCAATTCTCATATCAGACAGAACAGACAGTAAAATAAAGACTATTACAAGTGACAAAGAAGGACACTATCTAATGATCAAGGGATCAATCCAAGAAGATAAAACAATTGTACATATTTATGTACCCAACATAGGAACACCTCAATACATAAGGCAAATGCTAACAGCCATAAAAGGGGAAATTGACAGTAACACAATCATAGTAGGGGACTTTAACACCCACTTTCACCAATGGACAGATCATCAAAAATGAAAATAAATAAGGGACACAAGCTTTAAATGATACATTAAACAAGATGGACTTAATTGATATTTATAGGACATTCCATCCCAAAACAACAGAATAAACTTTCTTCTCAGGTGTTCATGGAACATTCTGCAGGATGGATCATAACTTGGGTCACAAATCAAGCCTTGGTAAATTTAAGAAAATTGAAATCGTATCAAGTATCTTTTCCAACCACAACGCTATAAGACTAGATATCAATTACAGGAAAAAAACTGTAAAAAGTACTACCACATGGAGGCTAAACAATACACTACTAATTAACCAAGAGATCACTGAAGAAATCAAAGAGGAAATCAAAAAATAGCTAGAAACAAATAACAAGGAAAACACGACGACCCAAAACCTATGGGATGCAGCAAAAGCAGTTCTAAGAGGGAAGTTTATAGCAATACAATCCTACCTCAAGAAACAAGAAAAATCTCAAATAAACAACCTAACCTTACACTTAAAGCAATTAGAGAAAGAAGAACAACAACAAAAAATCCCCAACGTTAGCAGAAGGAAAGAAATCATAAAGATCAGATCAGAAATAAATGAAAAAGAAAGGAAGGAAACAAGAGCAAAGACCAATAAAACTAAAAGTTGGTTCCTTGAGAAGATAAACAAAATTGATAAACCATTAGCCAGACTCATCCCGAATAAAAGGGAAAAGACTCAAATCAATAGAATTAGAAATGAACAAGGAGAAGTAACAACTGACACTGCAGAAATACAAAGGATCATGAGAGTTTACTACACGCAACTATTTGCCAATAAAATGGACAACCTGGAAGAAAGGGACAAATTCTTAGAAAACCACAAGCTTCCGACACTGAACCAGGAAGAAATAGAAAATATAAACATACCAATCACAAGCACTGAAATTGAAACTGTGATTAAAGATCTTCCAAAAAACAGGGCTTCCCTGGTGGCGCAGTGGTTGAAAGTCCACCTGCCGATGCAGGGGACATGGGTTCGTGCCCCGGTCTGGGATGATCCCACATGCTGCGGAGCGGCTAGGCCCGTGAGCCATGGCCACTGAGCCTGCGCATCTGGAGCCTATGCTCCGCAACGGGAGAGGCCACAACAGTGAGAGGCCCGCGTACCACAAAGAAAAAAAAAAAAAAAACTTCCAAAAAACCAAAGCCCATGACCAGATGGTTTCACAGGCAAATTCTATCAAACATTTAGAGAAAAGTTAACACCTATCCTTCTCAAACTCTTCCAAAACATAGCAGAGGGAGGAACACTCCCAAACTCATTCTATGAGGCCACCATCACCCTGATAAAACCAGACAAAGAAGTTACAAAAAAGAAAACTACAGGACAATATCACTGATGAACATAGATGTAAAAATCCTTAACAAAATACTAGCAAACAGAATCCAACAGCACATTAAAAGGATCATACACCATGATCAAGTGGGGTTAATACCAGGAATGCAAGGATTCTTCAATATATGCAAATCAAAAAATGTAATACACCATATTAACAAATTGAAGGAGAAAAACCATATGATCATCTCAATAGATGCAGAGAAAGCTTTCAACAAAATTCAACACCCATTTATGATAAAAACTCTCCAGAAAGTAGGCGAAGAGGGAACTTACCTGAACACAATAAAGGTCATATATGACAAAACCACAGCCAACATCATTCTCAGTGGTGAAAAACTGAAACCATTCCCACTAAGATCAGGAACAAGACAAGTTTGCCCACTCTCACCACTATTATTCAACATAGTTTTGGAATTTTTAGCCATGGCAATCAGAGAAGAGAAAGAAATAAAAGGAATCCAAATTGGAAAAGAAGAAGTAAAACTGTCACTATTTGCAGATTACATGATACCATATAGAGAGAATCCTAAAGATGCTACCAGAAAACTACTAGAACTAATCAATAAATTTGGTAAAGTAGCAGAATACA
>NC_041217.1:22082569-22104054 GCF_002837175.3 Physeter macrocephalus
CAGACTCTAGGTCCATCCATCTCACTACAAATAACTCAATTTTGTTTCTTTTTATGGCTGAGTAATATTCCATTGTATATATGTGCCACATCTTCTTTATCCATTCATCTGTCAATGGACACTTAGGTTGCTTCCATGTCCTGGCTATTGTAAATAGTGCTTCAATGAACATTGTGGTACATGTCTCTTTTTGAATTATGGTTTTCTCAGGGTATATGCCCAGTAATGGGATTGCTTGCTCTATAGGTAGTTCTATTTTTAGTTTTTTAAGGAACCTCCATACTGTTCTCCATCGTGGCTGTATCACTTTACATTCCCACCAACAGTGCAGGAAGGTTCCCTTTCTCCACACCCTATCCAGCATTTATTGTTTGTAGATTTTTTGATGATGGCCATTCTGACCCATGTGAGGTGAAACCTCATTGTAGTTTTGGAACAGGATAGAAAGCCCAGAGATAAACCCATGCACATATGTCACCTTATCTTTGATAAAGGAGGCAAGAATATACAGTGGAGAAAAGACAGCCTCTTCAATAAGTGGTGCTGGGAAAACTGGACAGCTACATGTAAAAGAATGAAATTAGAACACCCCCTAACACCATACACAAAAATAAACTCAAAATGGATTAAAGACCTAACTGTAATGCCAAACACTTTATATAAAACTCTTAGAAGAAAACATAGGCAGAACACTCTATGACATACGTCACAGCAAGATCCTTTTTGATCCACCTCCTAGAGAAAGGGAAATAAAACCAAAAATCAACAAATGGAACCTAATCAAACTTAAAAGCTTTTGCACAGCAAAGGAAACCATAAAAAAGATGAAAAGACAACCCTCAGAATGGGAGAAAATATTTGCAAACGAAGTAATTCAAGAAGAGTCATGTACCACAATGTTCACTGCAGCACTATTTACAATAGCCAGGACATGGAAGCAACCTAAGTGTCCATCGACAGAGAATGGATAAAGAAGATGTGGCACATATATATAACGGAATATTACTCAGCCATAAAAAGGAACGAAACTGAGTTATTTGTAGTGAGGTGGGTGGACCTAGAGACTGTCACACAGAGTGAAGTAAGTCAGAAAGAGAAAAACAAATACCGTATGCTAACACATATATATATGGAATCTAAAAAGAATAAAGATGCAGACCTACTAGAGAATGGACTTGAGGATATGGGGAGGGGGAAGGGTAAGCTGTGACAAAGTGAGAGAGTGGCATGGACATATATACACTACCAAACATAAAATAGATAGCTAGTGGGAAAGAGCTGCATAGCACAGGGAGATCAGCTCAGTGCTTTGTGACCACCTAGAGGGGTGGGATAGGGAGGTGGGAGGGAGACGCAGAGGGAAGGTATATGGGGATATACGTATACGTATAGCTGATTCACTTTGTTATACAGCAGAAACTAACACAGTATTGTAAAGCAATTATACTCCAATAAAGATGTTAAAAAATAAATGAACAAATAATTAAATAAATATAAACAAATAAGATATAAAGATGTAAGGTACAGCACAGAGGAAATAGCCAATATTGCATAATAACTTTATATGGAGTATAATTTATAAAAATCTCAAATCACTATGTTGTATACCTGAAACTAATATAATATTGTAACTATACTTCACTAAAAATAAAAAATAAAAAAAACAAGGAAATGACGTAGAAAAAAAAAAGTACCTTAGGTTGTAAACAATATCTGTGGCTTTATCCTGTAACAGTTGGGTAATTATTTAGCACAACAGTGTTGATATTATTAAATTATAAAGTGAGAGAATTTTTTAAAAAGCAAATATAATAATAATAATAATCCAATTTTTAAACGGACGTGGTACCTGATAGTCTTTTTTTTTTCCCAAAGAATATATACAAATGGCCAACAGGCAAATGAAATGCTGCTCAACATCACTAATCATCAGGGAAATACAAATCAGAACTATAATGAGATATCACCTCATACCTGTTAGTATAGCTAAAATCAAAAATACAAGAGTTAACAAATGTTGGCGAAGACGTGGAGAAAAGAGGATCCTTGTAATTGTTGCTCGCAATGTACACTGGTGCAGCCATTATGGAAAACAGTATGGGGGTTCCTCAAAAAATTACAAATAGAACTACCTTATAATCATGCAATTCCACTTCTGGGAATATATCTGAAGGGAGCAAAATCAATATTTCAAAGAAACATCTGTACTCCCATGTTTGTTGCAGCATTATTCACAATTGCCAAGACATGGAAGCAGTGTCTGTCAGTGGACAACTGAATAGAGAAAATATAATATAAATGTAATGGAATATTATGTGGCCATAAAAAGGATATCCTGCCATTTGCAACAACATGGATGAACCTAGAGGGTGTTATGTTAAGTGAAAAAATCAGGCAAAGAAAGACAAATACCACATGGAATCACTTATATGTGGACTCTAAAAAAAAAAAAATAAAACGCAAACTCACAGAAACAGAGAGTAGAATAATGGTTACCAGGGGCTAGGGCCTGGAAGATACGTGGAGATTTCAGTTAAAGTATACAAACTTTTAGTTATCAGTACGCACTGAGGATCTAATGTATGGCAGAGTGAGGATAGTTAATAATACTGTATTGTGTACTTGAAATTTGATAAGAGTAGATCTTAAGCATCCTCATCAAAAAATTAATTAAAAAGGTGATGGATGCTAATTAACTTGATTGTGGTAATCACAGTGTATACTTATATCAAATCATCACACTGTATACTTTAAATATGTACAATTTTGTCAATTATACCTCAATAAAACATAAATAAAAATAAAGTTGGTGATCAGTTTTTGTTAAAGATGTACTACAAACCTAAAGATCCTCATTTAGGAATTTGGAGAATTTGTGCTTTTAATTGAAGGAATTATAGAGCTATGAGATGATATCACAGATGCTATATAATAGCATCGTATCACTACCTTTTTTTTTCTTCAGGACTTGAATTGTGACTTCCGTGTCCTAAATAATATGAAATATACCTATATTTTACTGTGTCTGTAAATATTAATCTCGTCAGTAAATATTTTTCAACAGTTTTTTTTTAATAGGCAAAGGACTTGAATAAATTTTGCTCCAAAGACATGCAGATAGCCAACAAACACATGAAAAGATGCTCTACATCACTAATCATTAGGGAAATGCAAGGCAAAACCACAATGAGATACTACCTCACACCCATTAGGATGCTAGTATTAAAAAAAAAAAAACCCAGAAAATAACATGTGTTGATGAGGACGTGGAGAAATTGGAACACTTGCACACTGTTGATGGGAATATTAAATGATGCAGCTGCTATGAAAAACAGCATGGAGCTTCCTGGAAAAATTAAAAAATAGAATTACTATATGATCCAGCAATTCCACTTCTGGTTACGTACCCAAAAGAATTAAAAGCAGGGTCTCAAAGAGATATTTGTACACTCATGTTCTTAACAGCATAATTCACAGTAGCCAAAGGTGGAAGCAACCCAAGCGTTCTGATGGATGAATGGCTAACAAAGTATGGTCTATACATAGAATGGAATATCATTCAGCCTTATATAGGAAGGAAATTCTGACGCATGTTCCAACATGGATGAACCTTGAGGACATTATGCTAACTTAAGTAAGGCAGTCACAAGAAAGAGAAATATTGTATAATTCCACTTATATGCGGTACCTAGAGTGGTAGAAATCATAGGGACAGAGAGTAGCATGTTGGTAACCAGAGGCTGAGGGGAAGAGGAAATGGGGAGTTGTTGTTGAATGGGTGTGGAATTTCAGTTTTGCAAGATGACAAGGTTCTGGACATTGGTTGCACAGCAATATGAACATAATTAACGCTACTGAACTGTACACTTAAAATGGTTAAGATGATAAATTTTATGTCATGAGTATTTTGTCACAATTAAAAATTTAAAAAAAGCAAGAAAATGAAGGAATAATGCCAAGCAAACTATGTCAACATATTATCTCAAAACACCCACCTTAGCCAGGAAAAAAAAAACTAATGTTCTATGCATCTCCAAGTGCAAAATAAAAAACAAATAACTTCAAAAGATCAGTTGCAACAATATCAGATCAAACTGAAGAAGCTAGATAAAAGTCAGGCAATTAATAACTAAAAGCCAAAATGCCTCCTGTAATTGCATAATGGCTTATTTTCCCTGCTGCCTAGAAATTGCCAGCCCTGTGTTTGGAACCAATGAAGCAAAGGAAATAGAAAAGGGAGCACTTTGGAATAATGCTATTAGTAGGTGCATCGTAGCATTTCAGATGGCGCACAGGCAAATTATAGAGTCAAAATGTCTCCACAGCAGGTTGATAAATCTACAGATGTTAGTGATTGTGTTCAGTAGTTGTATTGGTAGGAATCCCTGAAGAAAGGAGCTTGGAAGAAGCATGTCTCTTTTGCAGAGAAGTACCAAAACAAACCACAGGTGATGAAACATTCAAAGTGATAGATGGAAGCATCGAAACAAATAGTATCAAAACCCTGCATACATGTAGGGATTGATGGTATAGCTGCAGTGACAGGAAGGAGTAAGTGAGGTACATGAAGCATTTATTCTGAAAATCGTGAGACACCAGTAATACCTTATTTTATTCATAGAGAAGCCTTCATCTGAGCAATTTTACCTATAGATCTGAATTTATATTAAATGATACTATAAAAGTGGTGAACCTAATGAAATTCAGGCTATACCGTCCCATCTGTTTTCAGCTTTTTCTACATAAATGGTATCACAATACCCATTTCTGATGTTTCGTGCTGAAGTGCATTGGTTGGCCAGGGAGAGAATTGTGTCAGAAATTTATGGACAAAAGGAAGAATTAAAAATTAATTTATGAATCATTCATACTATACAGATATACTAAAAAATAGTTCATGACTTTCTAAATGATTTAATTAATAAGTTTGAGCATCTGATAGAAATTAATTAAAAATTATAACAACTGCATGAAAACATAAATGTGGGTGGACAAAGTTTATGAATTCAAAGAAAAATTTACCTTTTGATAAGTGGGGTTAATGTGATTTACTGGTGATATTAATCAAGACTAATATATGAATCCTAAAAATGATTAAAGACCAATAGAAGAATATTTGTGTAGGCTTAAGGAAAAGCTTCATTATTATTTAGAAATACTAATATGATCCAACTTGATTGCATTCTAAATCCATTCACATTATCATAAGATATTATATTTGGTAATGAAAGAAAAGCTGCTGGATTTAAATAAAGAATCATCCTACCCTTAAAGTACAACTTAAAGAGATCAAATTATATAAATTCTGGCTAGTGGCGAGAGGAAAGTTTCTGCCAGCTGAGGAATAAAAGACATTATTCTGCCATTTGCTACAACATATGTGTTCCAATGCTAACTATTAAAATCTTGATTAAGATTTATGTGCAGCCATTTCAAATATAAAACCCAATATTAAAAAGCAAGTTCGTGAAAGCAAGATCAAGTTTCTCATTAAAGATTATTTTCAAAAAGTAAGACTTTGTATTTCATTTTCTAGCCACAAGTATATAATATACAGAAAAATGTAATATATGTAAATGTAAATCCCCTCCTGTTTACTCCAGTGAGCTACAGAAATAGAATATCATCATTTTCTATGTGCGCAATCATGTAAAAAATGCTGGGAAGCAATGTTTTAATATATTATATGCACTGTTTATACTCAAAAGAGTACTACGGTATGCAGCTTTCCCCAAACTGACTCAATAGTAGAACTTTTCTTGCGTGTAACCGGTTAATATCTTATGGATCACTAGTGTTTCATGGAACACAGTGTGGGGAAACTGAGGTGATCTAAACCTCTCACCACACAGATGAGGAAACTGGTGTCCAGAGAGGGGAAGTGACTTGGCCAAGGTCGTATCAATGCTTTCATATCTCTGAACCACCCCGTGGGTTCAGAGTTGAATACGTTCTTGGATGATGCAGAATCTGCTGATATTATATTGAAAGCAGCGCAAGCAATAGCATTTGGAGTTTTTCCAGAAAGAATCTCTCAAAGTTCAAGTGGAAGTTACTTTGGGAAAGATCTTTTCTTTCTTCCTTTTTTTTTTTTTTTTGCATCTCTCTGCTTTCAAATCATTTGCTCTTTTACATGGCTTCCCCAAAGAGGCAATCAAATTAGGATTGGGATAAACCCATAAACAATTCTTTATTGTTTTTTTCTTAATAATGACCTGTCATCATTTTAACTTCAGCTCCCTAAGAACCAGAGCTGCATTTATCCTGTGGTCTCTTGTTTTAGAACGCCCATCCTCATTTTCTATTATCATGTGATTCCTAGGACTGATTTGTATTTTATACATACTTGTTTTTTCAATCATTCGGCTAATTTGGCTAATCAAATACCCTATTTTTCAAAGATTTTACCCTTTTAATCACCCAGCCGTTGGAAACATGGACAGCCACTGCAGACTTCCTGAGCCCTGAGATTCCACAAACACAACATGTGAGGTGGGGAAGAGAGGCCAGAACCTTCCAGCTTCAGATGTCCAATCCTCATCTTTAACTCTTTTTCTTAGACTTCCCATAAGAGTTAAAAGAGAGCCATATAGTCTGTATCTTGGCCCTTGTCACATGTTGGGTGTTAAAACTGCCTTGGAGATGGGATGACAACAGGACATGTATTGGGCCTGCTCCTCACGAGAACTGAAGCAGGACTGAGCTGAGAGAGGGGTCGGGCTGTGACAAAGGCACAACAGAAGCCTCAGCCATTCCCACAGGGAGCTCTGGAGCTGGGACAACCCTTCAGAGTTGCCCCCAGCCGGGCAAGGGTCCCAGGCCTTTGTACCCCTACATTGTCCAGTCATCGGATGCCATTTAGCCCCTGGAAGGGGCATGAAGTTGGGCGAGGCAACTGTCTTCTGTTGAGGGCAGTTCCTAGTCCTCGGCGGTAAACTGGGAGCAGCAGGGGAATAAATCCTTCATTTTAGAGGAGGCATCGGGAAGTACAGCACAGCATTCGCCACCATGGAGCTGCTTTTGACTTCAGGCCGACAACCCATCCCCCGGTCAGGTAAATACTCACCAGCAAATGCGTGGGCTCCATGCTGGAGCTGGAGAAACGTTCTTCAGACCCGCCAACCCCCCTAAATGAAGGCAAGTACCACCACCTGGAACCAGGTTGTATGGCTCAGTGCAAAGTTCAGGAGACCTGGAAATACCGGATGCTTTGCACAGCATAACCCATGGTTATGGATGCCAACTACTGAGTCAGTCCCCTTGTCCCTTGCCATGTGGTATTTCTAGATCCAGGGTTGTCTCTCTCTGCTTGGGAATCAGCTCCAACCCTTTCCTCTGGGAACCGCTGTGCTCACCAGGCGGAGCTGTAGTCACCTCCAGAGTCGCGCCCTCTGGGCAGGTACCCAAGCAGCGCCAGGCACCCTGGGATCCCACTGCACAAAGCTGTGCTGTCCTCTCTCCCTCTTTGGGGTTTGTCGTGTAGGTACCAAAGCAGCACTGACCTCTGCCCCGGACTCTCTGAAATGTTTGAGGAAACCACCTTCAGTCTTTATCTGCAGCTCTCTCCTCTTCTGGCTCCACCACTGGACTCAGTCCTTGGGGACTTGGCTGGGACACGCGTCCGAGTGACAGCCCCTGTGCTATGCTATGCGGTGCAGCGGGAATCAGCTCCAACCCTTTCCTCTGGGAACCGCTGTGCTCACCAGGCGCAGCTGTAGTCACCTCCAGAGTAGCGCCCTCTGGGCAGGTACCCAGGCAGCGCCAGGCACCCTGGGATCCCACTGCACAAAGCTGTGCTGTCCTCTCTCCCTCTTTGGGGTTTGTCGTGTAGGTACCAAAGCCCTGTGCTATGCTATGCGGTGCAGCCTCGCTGTTGACATCCCAGGTTCTGGATTTGAAGCCGGGCTCTGCTGCTCACTATGTGTTCCCACTCAAGTGACCGAAACTCTCTGTGTCTCCCCTTCCTCAACTGGTGAAAGAAGACTTGATACTTCCTACTTCAGAGGTGGGAGAACTTTAAAAATTAATATATGCCGCATGCTTAGAATAGCGTGTGGTACAGAGCAAACACTCAGTAACATTACTTCTTTTCGGAATTGCCCTGCCCTCCAAGCACTAACCCAAGCCTGGCTGACTGATCTCTTCCCTGAGGGTTTCTCCCCAACCGCTCCTCAGTCCCTTAGGCAGATTTCCGATTGTCCGGCCTCTTGGCACAGTGATGAGCACAGAGCAGGCCCCAACTGCAGGCAGCCGGGTCCATAACCACCCTTGGCACCTCTGACCTAGTACCAAGGGAGACCCACCCCCAGCCCTGGCTCAGCGGACCTCCCAGACAGGCAGGGAGCCCAGGTCCCTGCTGAGTGTATCTATGTATCTTCTGTACTTCCCGCGGCACGGAAACAGCACGTCGCTCTTTTCAATCCCCCTTCCTCACTGTCTAATCATTGCCTGTGCCGTGTACGTTCCCCTGGGCCTCTCGCTGCCCGCACGCCTCCTTCCTCCGGAGCTTGTGATTGGTATCGGCGAGACCCTGCCTGGCCCTGCGGTCCCCTCCCACACGCGGTGGGACCTCTGTGACTGTTCTCAGCTGCCCGTCCTCTTGCCAGAGTGCAGCCCTGACTCTGTCCCTGGCTGACTTCGGCCCAGTCACTTCCCTTCTCTGGACCCAGCGGCTTTACTTATCCCTGAGACCTCAGAGCTAAGCAGGATGATTCACCGGCTCCCTCCAGCCCTAACAGGACATCGTTGGGGACAGCAAAGCGCGGAGGCGCGGGCTTCCGACGCGGACGCAAGTCCTGGCTTCACGTGCTCCCACCACGTGGCCTTTAGCAGCCTCCCTAAGCTTCAGCTTTTACATCTTCCAAGAACAGATGACGGTTCTAGCCTAATAATAATAATAATGCCCTGACCCCTTCTCCTTCCTGTCCTTCAATGCAGACTTTTCCAAGAATCTTTACTCAGCTCATCTGAATGTGGTTTTTTGCCCCCATAATTAGGTCCCTGTGACACTGAACTTCTCTCTTTCTGAGTGTACAAATGATGTGTACTTTGCATTCACATCATTATTATGGGGTGGGGACAATGTCCCCCCTGTACCCTATGCCAGCCCAACGCAGGGTCTCACACATTGTAGGTCCACAAAGGACATCCTTTGATCTGATCATAGAAAAGAAACAAAGGCTCAAGTGCACCCGTCATCTCTGAAGTCCTGGCATCAATGACACATCAAAGGAGGGGTACCCCTGGGGTACACAGAGTAGGGGGTATAGTAGGAGACTTTGCAAAATGTAACTTGGGAAACCAGAATTTACACCTGAGGGGTTGATATAAATCTAAGGAGAAAAAACCAAGTCAGGCCCCTGACCCTTCCCCATGGCCACCACTACTGCCCTTTAAATAATTCCAGATGGCCCCTCATTGGGCTCTCAACAGCACCCACCAGTGTTGTTTATGTGTCACTATGTTTGCCCCCTTTTGTGGGGAAAACCCAGGAGGACTCGGGAGCGGGGGCAGGCCAGGCTCCACCTGCTCACATTTAGGGTTTTGTTTTACAAGCCCAAAGGACGCAGCTCTGTTCTGTACACGATTTCACACACACACCTGTTGTCCTGTCGCATGTGGGGGAAAAATGAGAATAATAAAATCATCTGTCCTTTTTTATACCCAGGCCACCACTTGCAGACTCGACTCTAATTATTTTAACCACCACAAAACCCTCTTCAACAAAAGAGCGTACCAATTAATTTTCCCTTATCCGAGATGAGGTCACAATGCATTCCTCCAGGAAAGACAAGCTCTGGATACTGGAAAAGAAAAGAGATGTTAGGACTCCATTGTCATCTCTAATCCTCCTTCTCAGACGAAGCTGGTTTCCTTGTCACTCAAACAGGTATTTACTTGGAGCTTGAAGTCATAGGAGCCTAGGGTCCTCGGGCAGAATCACAACGGTGGTAATTATTCGACTCCTCTTCAGTCTAATTTACTGCTCCTTGCGGTGTCTTGCGTGCAGGCAGGCCCAGAATGCAAATGATATGATTGCTTTCATTAAATCATCCTTTTATGACTGTATAATTTCAGTAATTAAAACCTTTACTAATATATTCTATGAAGCAGGCAGAATGTTACACTGATGTATGGCCCTTATTAATTTTTGAAAAACAGGGATGAAATTTGAATAACCTGCTACCTCACACTTAAGAGCACTGGAAAGAAAAAAAAAAAGCCGGATACAAGTTTGAAGAATGTAAACTAATTAGCTTTCATTGTTTTTTATTGCCTCTTCTCCATCTGAAAAGTCACCACAGCTGGTATTCACATTGCCTACTGCATATTTCAAATCCTATCTTATTCCTGCCATACCTTTGGGTTTGTTACCAAAAGAGAGAGTCTGCCGACCTTTAATCATCACAATTAGAGTGTGAGAAATCTAAAACATCATCTCTGACTTCCTTGTCTCTCTCAAGAGAGTTCTAGGAGCTCTTGTTTTCCCCAAGCAAGACCTTTCTATGTCCTGAGGAATACTGGCTACACTTGATTCCTTTTTTTTTTTTTTTTTTAGATTAGTTTTTATTGGAGTATAGTTGATTTACAATGTTGTGTTAGTTTCTGCTGTACAGCAACGTGAATCAGTTATACATATATCACTCTTTTTTAGATAAATGGTACAAATGAACTTCTTTAAAGAACAGAAATAGAGTCACAGATGTGGACAACAAACTTATGGTTACCAAGGGGGGAGGTGGGGGAGGGAGATTGGGATTGACATACACACACTACTATATGTAAAACAGATAACTAATAAGGACCTACTGTATAGCACAGGGACCTCTACTCAGTACTTTGCGCTTGATTCTTTAACGTGCCTATGCGCACGAGACCACGGGCATCCGCACGCACACGCAGGCATGCGCAGGCTCAACCAAACATGGAGCTTCTACTTGGGTGCTGTTCCCAAAAGATCAGTAAGAACTAGAATTTGGAACACAGATGGTTTCAGTTAGATCTGGAAGCAAGTCTCCTGCACTGCTTTCATCTTGCATATAACCAGAGAGGTCAAACGTTCACGCTCTGTAGTAACAGTTTCAAAAACACGTTGGGATGTACAGTGGCTGAATTCAATTTAAGTCTTAGTTTAAAAATAGCTCCTCTATCTGCAAGTCAAGTACCAAAGTCCCTTCGAAAAAGAAAAATTTCCAGTATGAAACTAAAATCCCATCGCAAGAAACCCCGAAGGGGATCGTCTTTTGTTTTTCTCATTTGCTTTTTAAATTTTATTTATTTATTTTATTTTTGGCTGCATCGGGTCTTAGTTGTGGCACGCAGGCTCTCTGTTGTGGTGTGCAGGCTTCTCTCTAGTTGTGGTGCGCGGGCTCCAGAGCACATGGGCTCTGTAGCTTGTGGCGCGTGGGCTCAGTAGCTCCATGGCATGTGGGATCTTAGTTCCCCGACCAGGGATCAAACCCACGTGCCCTACATTGGAAGGTGGATTCTTTACCACTGGACCACCAGGGAAGTCCCTCGTCTTTTGTTTCTATCAAAAATTTAAGTAAGCAAGTAATTAGCTAGGGTTAGTACATCCGTAATTTTGACATCCAGGTTTTGTTATACTGGTGTGTGCTGTCGTTCAACAACCATCATCCCTAATATCAGCTTTTTTCAACATTTTTTTAAAACTTCTAGTATGTGACAAACTCCATTCTGAGCTCAGGATCTAAAGCTATCAGTGGCTCCCCATTGCCTACAAAATAAAGTCCATTCTTCTAAGTCCTCCATGATCTGGCTCCAGACCTAGCTTTCCCAACATCATCTTCATCATTCTCATACATTCACCTTCAGATCTACTTCCTGTTCCTGATACACAGGTTGTATGAACCATCTCTGCCTCTGCTGATGCCAGTTCGAAGGCCCTGTTCCCTGGTCTCTGCATGTCCAATTCCTTTGCTCCCTAAAATGCAGCACGAAAGCCATCTCCTCTTTAAGCCCTTTCCATATATAGGGGATCCGTGTTCATATCTGTGTTCATATCTGTGTCCCACAGGTCCTTGTTGCTTGGGGAAATAAAAGGTGTCTTCTCTTGCAGATAGTGACTAAGGAACTGACCCCTAGTAAAAGTAGCCCTGTTTGACCCTGATTAACTACGAGGACTTGATTGGCCCAGACTTTGTCCTTCAGTCTTTCCCTGAAGAGACCTGTTGTAAACATCCACACTATAATGCACACAGAATTCAAACTGATGGCAAAGTTAAATGAGGACTCTTGGAAAAGATGTGAATTTCATGAAGTCAATGAAAGTGATGTTGGAGAAGTGTCTAATCTTGTGCTAAGTCATTGACACGTAACAACTGAAGAAGAGAATATCAAAGAGGGTGATACCTTCGAATGGGCTTTAGGAAACAATGATCTGAACACCAAACAATTAGGACAGGCCTTTGGAAAATTAATAAAGCCCTCAAACATTTTGGGAGAAAAGACCGCCTTTTTGATTAGTCCAGGAAAGTGGAAAGCGAAGTGAAGAAGGTTGTCTTATGCTCTCATATAGTTTTGTCTGACAATGATGCAAAAAATTCTATAATCAACCCTGGTGTCAGTTTTCATACATCCTAAAATTTAGTGAAAAGTTGTAATTATAACTTAAATTGTGTTACAGCAAAGATAATTTTATTTTTTCATAATTTTTAAGTTGATTTCCCTCAAGACAAAGTCCCAAACTGTTCACACTAGTTACTAGTTAATGCCCCATTTCAACAGGCTTTGCTTAGAACCAACTATCCTTGGATAATAAGGACCTCCTGGACCACTACGGCGATAGCATCTCTTCCTTCTCTGAATATGTGTAGCCCTTTATCTGCACTTCTCACCCTTCAGCTGATGTTACAGCTCTTTAGGAACCAGTATTATCTCCCAACCATCCTGAGGCAAGACCTGTGTCTTCAGTATTAGAGGTTGAGTGTGGCCTTTGCTGTCAGGCTGCCTACAATGAAATCGCACTTCTAACTCCTTCAAGCTGTGTAGCCTTGGGTGGTTTCCTTACCCTCTCTGCACCTCAGTAGCTCATCTGTAAAATGGGGACAATAAAAGTGTGTACCTATGAGTTTTTTTAAAAATGTATTTTATTAACGTATATTTGATTTACAATGTTGTGTTAGTTTCTGGTGTACGGCAAAGTGATTCAGTTATACATATGTATAATAGTTTGCAGCTGCTAATCCCAAACTTCCAATCCACCCTCCCCCATAACCCTTCCCTCTTGGCAACCACAAATCTGTTCTCTTTGTCTGTGAGTCTGTTTCTGTTTTGTAGATAAGTTCATTTGTGTCATATTTTAGATTCCCCACATAAGTGATAATGTGGTATTTGTCTTTCTCTGTCTGACTGACTTTATTTAGTATGATGATCTCCAGGTCTATCCATGTTGCTGCAAATGGCATTATTTCCTTTTTTATGGCTGAGTAATATTCCATTGTATATATATAGCACATCTTCTTTATCCATTCAGCTGTGGATGGACATTTAGGTTACTTCCATGTCTTGGCTATTGTGAATAGTGCTACTATGAAATAGGGGTGCATGTATCTTTTTGAGTTATAATTTTGCCAGTCCTGATATATGCCCAGGAGCGGGATTGCTGGATCATATGGCAACTCTAGTTTTAGTTTTTTGAGGAACCTCCATACTGTTTTCCATGGTGGCTGCACCAATTTATATTCCCTCCAACAGTGTAGGAGGGTTTCCTTTGCTCCACACCCTCTCTCTCATTTGTTATTTGTAGACTTTTTAATGATGGCCATTCTGACCTGTGTGAGGTGGTACCTCACTGTAGTTTTGATTTGCATTTCTATGAGGTTGTTTTAAAGACTAAATTAAGTAGTAGACATAAAAGAGCTTGGAAAAATGCTTAGCATATGTTAATTATTCAGTTAGTGCTAACCATTTTTAATGTTATTTCCATCCCCTGGAATGTCTAGGGGGAAACCATTTTTACCTATTCATGTAGGTATCTCCCATGTGGAGGTGTGAACTCCTGTCACTGTCCTCTCTCCCCTAACTGGCTTCACCCTGGGCAGGAGATGTGACTTAATCTGATCGGAGGTTTTGAAAAGAATAAACTGGGCATATTGACGTTGACTCAGCTCCTTCTTTTTTCCTCTTGGGAGCCGGGCTGCTCGCCAATACTGGCACCGGCCCTGGCCTTGTGGGAAGGAGGCCTGGGGTACCCAGCACTTCTATAACTGGGTTAATTTATCTAATTTGAAGATTCAGTTAACAAGCCCATTTGCTCTTACTGCTAGCTACATCTTTCAACCAATCAGTACTAACTGTGATATTTTGGTCTCCATCTGCCTTATTGTTTGTCCTATTTTTCAGTTAGTTCAGAACTTGAGTGCAGAAAAAATTGCTATTTACTGGAGGGCAGGGTCTCCTTGAAGATTCCTGGCTGGTAATTCAGTTAATGTTTGCTGGATAGATGAATAAATAAAGGCATAAATTCCAGATTCTAGTTTTGCTTCTTGAAACATTATTTTTCAGATAAGAAAGACTGCAATAGAGCAAGCAAAATCCTTATTGTGTTTGGGTCCAGTGAGTCCTATTAAAGGATTTGTAGAAAATCAATCACATACACTCCTGTGTGCAACATAGGATCATCCAAAGGGGGAAAAAATGATCCTGAAAATACAGTAGCTGCTCCCCAAATCCCTTCTCCAATGGCCGTTTCAACTCAAAGACCTGGAGATTCCAGCTCCTCATCCGTTGTTCCAAGGATGCCAGCTCTGAGCATATAATACGCCTCATACCTGACCTTTTCTGGTCAGAAATTTGCTTTGTGAATTAAGAGACTGGCGAAATGGTCAGCCTCTGCTTGTGATTTGATAGCTATTGACATTTTGTGTTTGTGAAACTTTCTTCTCTCTGCTGGAACTTTCTTTCCCCTAAACTAGCTGGGTCTCTCTCTCAGGCATTGTTTGTACATCCCTTGTGCACAGTCCCTCCCCAGCCCAGCACTCCTCATTGCTCACCGTCCCTGATACCCCCCATGCTCCCGAGTGAGGCTGGCAGGAGCCTCCAGCCTCCTCGCCTGGTGCTGCTGTGGGAGCCCCTCTTTATGTTCGTCAGCAGCCTGCAGCAGACCCTCTTCTCCTACTTCCCGTTCTCTGATTCCTTCTGATTTCCTGGCCCCATCCAGACTTACTTCTGGCACTTGCCCTTTACAAACCAGCTCAGCTGACATTTGAACTCTGTGCCTGAACTGCCTGGCCCACCACTGAACCCAGGAACCACACTCCAGACACCTGAGCTTGCCCTAGTCTGTCTGTCTTCTCTGGCTCTGCATTGCCGGAGATATCTGGCACTACTGAGTAGATATCTGGTCTACTGAGCTCCTGTCCTGACTGGTGCCCCTCACTGCCCAGTGACACACCCACTAGCCTCCTATATACCGAGCTCTCTCCCTAGGTCCGATGGCCCCATGAGACCAGCAGCGCTTCCTGGTAGGACCATCATGCCCTCTGATTATCATATGACCAGCTGCCTCCTGTTCATCCTTAGGCATTGGAGAGGGCAGTCTGTTTCAACCTCTGCTTGTCCCCCACCCCTGCTGAGCTCTACTGACCAGGGCAGGGAGTCCACTGGCCACTTACCCCATCCACAGTGGGCTCCAGCAATAGCCCTGCTCCCTCAGACTCCAGCCCCAAGCCTGAATGCTTCTTGAGTAATGGCCTCCCCCTCCCTATTCCCTGGGTGGGCCTATGGATAGCAAGTACCCTAGATAAGATACAAGTGTCTTATGCCAACCCTTATCCACTGGGAGTGGCAGCCTCAAATGATGTGTTGAGGTTATTTCTGGGCTTAGCAGGAAAGAATGATGCAATCGATTAGTGATGTCTACCATGAGAGCAGGAGTAGGGAGGGGTGCTCTATATGCTGTTTGCTATCCACTCGACAGAGCTTCTGCCTCAGTTTCCCTAAGCAGGTCTGATTCTCTGCTGATTCTAAAGTCTGGCCTGATCTTTAGCCCACCTCACTGGCACCCCAGATCCCTTCCATCTCTACTGGAAAAGTGACTCAATTTCCTATCTCCTCTACTCGTGGCTTGGGTCCTGCCCTCAGCAGACTGGTCACTTGGGAATATGCCACAGTCACTGCCCGCCCACTTTCAAGTATTTTGGTTTGCTCAGTTCTTCCTGCCACCATCTCCCACCTGCAAAACTGGGCACTGGTTCAAAACCATAGTGAGATAGCACCTCATACCCACTAAGAGGGCTAGAATCAAAAATTCAGGTAATAACAAGTGTAGGTGAGGATATGAAGAAATTGGAGCTCTCATACACTGCTTCTGGGAATGCAAGATGGTGCAGCCACTTTGAAAAACAGTCTGTAAATTTCTCAAACAAACATAGGTTACCATTCGACTAAGCAATTTCACTCCTAGGTATATACTCAAGTGAAATTAAACATATGTCCACATAAAAACCTGTATATGAATGTTTATAGCAGCACTATGCATAATAGACAAAAAGTAGAATCAACCCAAATGTCCATCAAGTGATGAATGGATTAAAAAATGTGGTATATCCATATAATGGAATATTATTCAGCCATAAAAAGGAGTGAAATACTGATACCTATTATAACTTGGATAAACCTTGAAAACATTGTGCTGAGCAAAAGAAGCCAGACACAAAATACCACATATTATATGATTCCATTTGCCTGAAAGTCCAGATTAGAGAAATCTACAGAGATAGAAAGCAGATTACAGGACTTCCCTGGCAGTCCAGTGGCTAAGACTTTGCCTTCCAATGCAGGCGGTATGGGTTCGATCCCTGGTCAGGGAGCTAAGATTCCACATGCCTCATGGCCAAAGAAACCAAAGACATAAAACAGAAGCAATATTGTAACAAATTTGATAAAGACTTTTAAAATGGTCCACATCAAAAAAAATCTTAAAAAAAAAAAAAAAAAAGAATTAAAGGATTTGTAGAAAATCAATCACATACACTCCTGTGTGCAACATAGGATCATCCAAAGGGGGAAAAAATGATCCTGAAAATACAGTAGCTGCTCCCCAAATCCCTTCTCCAATGGCCGTTTCAACTCAAAGACCTGGAGATTCCAGCTCCTCATCCGTTGTTCCAAGGATGCCAGCTCTGAGCATATAATACGCCTCATACCTGACCTTTTCTGGTCAGAAATTTGCTTTGTGAATTAAGAGACTGGCGAAATGGTCAGCCTCTGCTTGTGATTTGATAGCTATTGACATTTTGTGTTTGTGAAACTTTCTTCTCTCTGCTGGAACTTTCTTTCCCCTAAACTAGCTGGGTCTCTCTCTCAGGCATTGTTTGTACATCCCTTGTGCACAGTCCCTCCCCAGCCCAGCACTCCTCATTGCTCACCGTCCCTGATACCCCCCATACTCCCGAGTGAGGCTGGCAGGAGCCTCCAGCCTCCTCGCCTGGTGCTGCTGTGGGAGCCCCTCTTTATGTTCGTCAGCAGCCTGCAGCAGACCCTCTTCTCCTACTTCCCGTTCTCTGATTCCTTCTGATTTCCTGGCCCCATCCAGACTTACTTCTGGCACTTGCCCTTTACAAACCAGCTCAGCTGACATTTGAACTCTGTGCCTGAACTGCCTGGCCCACCACTGAACCCAGGAACCACACTCCAGACACCTGAGCTTGCCCTAGTCTGTCTGTCTTCTCTGGCTCTGCATTGCCGGAGATATCTGGCACTACTGAGTAGATATCTGGTCTACTGAGCTCCTGTCCTGACTGGTGCCCCTTACTGCCCAGTGACACACCCACTAGCCTCCTATATACCGAGCTCTCTCCCTAGGTCCGATGGCCCCATGAGACCAGCAGCGCTTCCTGGTAGGACCATCATGCCCTCTGATTATCATATGACCAGCTGCCTCCTGTTCATCCTTAGGCATTGGAGAGGGCAGTCTGTTTCAACCTCTGCTTGTCCCCCACCCCTGCTGAGCTCTACTGACCAGGGCAGGGAGTCCACTGGCCACTTACCCCATCCACAGTGGGCTCCAGCAATAGCCCTGCTCCCTCAGACTCCAGCCCCAAGCCTGAATGCTTCTTGAGTAATGGCCTCCCCCTCCCTATTCCCTGGGTGGGCCTATGGATAGCAAGTACCCTAGATAAGATACAAGTGTCTTATGCCAACCCTTATCCACTGGGAGTGGCAGCCTCAAATGATGTGTTGAGGTTATTTCTGGGCTTAGCAGGAAAGAATGATGCAATCGATTAGTGATGTCTACCATGAGAGCAGGAGTAGGGAGGGGTGCTCTATATGCTGTTTGCTATCCACTCGACAGAGCTTCTGCCTCAGTTTCCCTAAGCAGGTCTGATTCTCTGCTGATTCTAAAGTCTGGCCTGATCTTTAGCCCACCTCACTGGCACCCCAGATCCCTTCCATCTCTACTGGAAAAGTGACTCAATTTCCTATCTCCTCTACTCGTGGCTTGGGTCCTGCCCTCAGCAGACTGGTCACTTGGGAATATGCCACAGTCACTGCCCGCCCACTTTCAAGTATTTTGGTTTGCTCAGTTCTTCCTGCCACCATCTCCCACCTGCAAAACTGGGCACTGGTTCAAAACCATAGTGAGATAGCACCTCATACCCACTAAGAGGGCTAGAATCAAAAATTCAGGTAATAACAAGTGTAGGTGAGGATATGAAGAAATTGGAGCTCTCATACACTGCTTCTGGGAATGCAAGATGGTGCAGCCACTTTGAAAAACAGTCTGTAAATTTCTCAAACAAACATAGGTTACCATTCGACTAAGCAATTTCACTCCTAGGTATATACTCAAGTGAAATTAAACATATGTCCACATAAAAACCTGTATATGAATGTTTATAGCAGCACTATGCATAATAGACAAAAAGTAGAATCAACCCAAATGTCCATCAAGTGATGAATGGATTAAAAAATGTGGTATATCCATATAATGGAATATTATTCAGCCATAAAAAGGAGTGAAATACTGATACCTATTATAACTTGGATAAACCTTGAAAACATTGTGCTGAGCAAAAGAAGCCAGACACAAAATACCACATATTATATGATTCCATTTGCCTGAAAGTCCAGATTAGAGAAATCTACAGAGATAGAAAGCAGATTACAGGACTTCCCTGGCAGTCCAGTGGCTAAGACTTTGCCTTCCAATGCAGGCGGTATGGGTTCGATCCCTGGTCAGGGAGCTAAGATTCCACATGCCTCATGGCCAAAGAAACCAAAGACATAAAACAGAAGCAATATTGTAACAAATTTGATAAAGACTTTTAAAATGGTCCACATCAAAAAAAATCTTAAAAAAAAAAAAAAAAAAAGAAAGCAGATTAGTGGTTGCCTGGGGCTGGGAAGGGGATGAGGGGATAAGAGGTGATAGCTAAATGGTACAGAGTTTCTTTTTTAGGTGATGAAAATGTTCTAAAATTTTCTAAAAATGTTCTAAAACCATGCTGATGATTGCACAACTCTGTGAATATACTAAAGACCATCAAACTGCATACTTTAAATAGGTGAAACGTATGGTATGTTAATGATATCTCAATACAGCTGTTTAAAAAGTACAAAACAGGTCCTGGTGCCAGCACCTACCTGAGTGAGGTCTGGAATCCTCATGGGCCCATCTGGCCTAGGCTGGGCTGCGTTGCATCTCTACTTTGTGCCCCAGGGGCTTCCAAGCCAGCACTGCCTAGCTCCAGCCAGGACTCCAAGTGACCTTGCAGCATGATCATGTGACACAAGCAGGCAAAGCTGAGTCAGGAGTGACCCTGAGAACAGGAGGGCATCAGAGGCTCTTTTCCTGGAACTGCTCTGACAACTGCTGCTCATGAACAACTAGGCCAAGTTCACGGCTTCACTCCTCCTATGCCAGCAGCCCTGTGAGCGTGCTGCCCTGGTCTGATGCTGGTCACCCTGAGGGGCCTCCATGCTCTTGGGATCCCTCAGCTAGCCTGTTCCCCACAGCTCCCCTTCCCCTCAAGCCCTCCAGAGGGACTGCACCAAGGATGGCTGGTTCACTTAAGGCTACTGTGACTCGAAGTCCCAACAACCGGCTCGAGTAACAAAGAGGTGGCAGGGGGGATTCATCCCAAAGTTTAGAGCCCTGTTTCTCGACCTTTTTTTTTTTTTAAAATCATCCCCTCTCAGGAACTGTTTCAGAGATCTCTGTGTGGAAATCAGGTCCCCTAACCCCATAAAATTTTAGTACTGCAGATACATTCTGTATCTGTTTATGTACTATGGCCTTTGGAGGGCCACAAACCATTGTAATATCAAAGGCTTTTTTGCCCCCCAAGAACTAATTTTGCCTCCTTAAGGGCAATATCACCCCTGTTAAGAATGCAGGATATTCTAGTTTTCTCCAGATATATAATTCGAAAAGGTACATGCACCCCTATGTTCATTGCAGCACTATTTACAATAGCCAAGACATGGAAGCAACCTAAATATCCATCAAGAGATGAATGGTGGGGGGAAGAGAGAAGATGGCGGAAGAGTAAGACACGGAGATCACCTTCCTCCTCAGATACATCAGAAACACATCTACACGTGGAACAACTCCTATAGAACACCCACCGAAGGCTGGCAGAAGACCTTAGACCTCACAAAAGGCAAGAAACTCCCCATGTACCTGGGTAGGGCAAAAGAAAAAAGAATAAACAGAGACAAAGAATAGGGACGGGACCTGCACCAGTGGGAGGGAGCTGTGAAGGAGGAAAGGTTCCCACACACTAGAAGCCCCTTCGAGGGCGGAGACTGTGGGTGGCGGAGGGGGGAAGCTTCAGAGCCACGGAGGACAGCGCAGCCACAGAGGTGCGGAGGGCAAAGGAGAGAGATTCCCGCACAGAGGATCGGCGCCGACCAGCACTCACCAGAACGACAGGCTTGTCTGCTCACCCGCAGGGAAGGGCGGGGGCTGGGAGCTGAGGCTTGGGCTTCGGCTTCGGTCAGATCCCAGGGAGAGGTCCGGAGTTGGCAGCGTGAAAACAGCCTAAAGGGGTTAGTGCGCCACAGCTGGCCGGGAGGGAGTCCAGGAGAAGTCTGGAGCTGCCGAAGAGGCAAGAGACCTTTTCTTACCTCTTTGCTTCCTGGTGCGCGAGGAGAGGGGTTTAAGCGCACCGCGTAAAGGAGCTCCAGAGACAGGCGCGGAGCTGCCGAAGAGTCAGGAGACTTTTTCTTGCCTCTTTGTTTCCTGGTGCGCCAGGAGAGGGGTTTAAGCGCGCCGCGTAAAGGAGCTCCAGAAATGGGCGCGAGCCGCGGCTGTCGGCGCGGACACCAGAGACGGGCGTGGGACGCTAGGGCTGCTGCTGCCGCCACCAAGAGGCCTGTGTGCGAGCACAGGTCACTATCGACACCTCCGCTCAAGGGAGCCTGTGCAGCCCGCCACTGCCGGGTCCCGGGATCCAGGGACAGCTTCCCCGGGAAAACGCGCGGCGCGCCTCGGGCTGGTGCAACGTCACGCCGGCCTC
>NC_041217.1:22104347-22104531 GCF_002837175.3 Physeter macrocephalus
CAGAGGCGGGGCCAAGTCCAAAGCTGAACCCCAGGAGCTGTGCGAACAAAGAGGAGAGGGGGAGGTCTCTCCCAACAGCCTCAGAAGCAGCGGATTAAAGCTCCACAATCAGCTTGAAGTGCCCTGCATCTGTGGAAAATCTGAATAGACAGAGAAATATCCCAAGTTGAGGAGGTAGACTTTC
>NC_041217.1:22104541-22105130 GCF_002837175.3 Physeter macrocephalus
GAGAGGGGTTTAAGCGCACCGCGTAAAGGAGCTCCAGAGACAGGCGCGGAGCTGCCGAAGAGTCAGGAGACTTTTTCTTGCCTCTTTGTTTCCTGGTGCGCCAGGAGAGGGGTTTAAGCGCGCCGCGTAAAGGAGCTCCAGAAATGGGCGCGAGCCGCGGCTGTCGGCGCGGACACCAGAGACGGGCGTGGGACGCTAGGGCTGCTGCTGCCGCCACCAAGAGGCCTGTGTGCGAGCACAGGTCACTATCGACACCTCCGCTCAAGGGAGCCTGTGCAGCCCGCCACTGCCGGGTCCCGGGATCCAGGGACAGCTTCCCCGGGAAAACGCGCGGCGCGCCTCGGGCTGGTGCAACGTCACGCCGGCCTCAGCCGCGCAGGCTCGCCCCGCATCCGTGCCCCTCCCTCCCCGCGGCCTGAGCCAGAGCCCCCGAATCAGCTGCTCCTTTAACCCCGTCCTGTCTGAGCGAAGAGCAGACGCCCTCGGACGACCTACGCACAGAGGCGGGGCCAAGTCCAAAGCTGAACCCCAGGAGCTGTGCGAACAAAGAGGAGAGGGGGAGGTCTCTCCCAACAGCCTCAGAAGCAGC
>NC_041217.1:22110792-22118078 GCF_002837175.3 Physeter macrocephalus
CACAAGAGGGAAGAGATATGGGAACATATGTATATGTATAACTGATTCACTTTGTTGTAAAGCAGAAACTAACACACCATTGTAAAACAGTTATACTCCAATAAAGATGTTAAAAAAAATAGATGAATGGATAAAGATGTGGTACATGTATATAGTAGTATTGCATTGTATATAATGGAATACTACTCAGGCATGAAAAAGAGTGAATTAATGCCATTTGCAGCAATATGGATGGACCTAGAGATTATCATACTAAGTGAAGTAAGCCAGACAGAGAAACACAAATATCATATGATATCATTTATGTGTGGAATCTAAAAAAATATATACAAATGAACTTATGTACAAAACAGAAATAGACCCAGACACAGAAAACAAACTTATGGTTACCAAAAGGGAAAGGAGTAGGGGAGGGATAAGTTAGTAGTTTGGGATTAACATATACAAACTACTGTATATAAAATAGATAACCAACAAGGGCCTACTATATTTTGTAATAACCTATAAGGGAAAATAACCTGAAAAAGAATATATATATGTATACATATGTGATTCACTTTGCTATACACCTGAAACTAACACAGCATTGTAAATTAACTATAGTTCAATTTAAAAAAAGAAAAAAGAAGTTTAAGTCCAAAAAAGATTTTTAAAATGAAAAAAAATGCATTCTGTCTAGTTGAGCTACCATGAGCTGAGGCCCATTATTTTAAATATTTCTGTTGATCTTTGTACCTTCTGTAATTTTTGCTTTATAAATGTTATTTGGTGCAAGAAAAAATGAATGCAGGATATTCTAGAGGGATCTCAGGGGAACCAAGGTCACAGGTGTCCCAAGCCTCAGAAATAGTTCAGAACAAGAAAGGAAAGTGGCTCTGCTTCTCTCCTCCTGCTCTATCCTTATCCGTGTACTTGCTCCTTTTTCTCTTCCTCTCTCTATAAAGTAACTTTCTTCGCTGTGCAGCCACCTGCAGAAAACACCACCCATACTCCCTAGTGTTGACATAAACTATTCAAGGAAGCAACCCAGGTGAAGGCTGGAATCCCTTAGTTTCCAACCCTAATGATCATGGAAGGACTTCTTCCAGGCCAGGTTGGAGTTGCCCACTTCTGAGACAATCCGTGGGGCCAGTGAGCAGGGTCATTAGGTACAAAAATGGCTGCTGGGGGTCCATCACTGTTACCAAGTGGAGAGAGAAGACAATTTCCAAAGGAGGGATGCCTGAACATCAGCATCCTAACACTGGCTTAGAACCCCAGCTCTCCCATTCCTTCCTCTCTTCCGTACCTCCCTGAGCTTCATCTTCTGTAGATTACTCCTAAACCTCACCCAGACCCTGGCTCTAGCCCCAACTCAGGCGTGGACCTCTCACTGATGTCCTGAAGTGAATTAGTACTCAATGAGCGGCCTCGAGAGCCCGCTGGCCCTGACACAGCAGGGAACCCCGTGACTGACCTTGGCCAACTGCCTATCTTTCTTTCTGCAAATGGTCAGTTGCATCATGTGAATTTCACCTTGTCTCTCCATCCCCAGCTCTGAATCCTTGCTCTAAGCTGTGTTTCCTCAAAATGACCCTCTTGGCAGCTTCCTGGAAACCAGCCCTTACCTGTCCCAGTGTACTCCGTGCAGGACTCCTAGGGCCCACTGTCGTCCATACCTGGATCTTCTCCACGTCTATTATCTGCATGTGAACTTCATCTCGTCCACCAAGCCACAGCTGTCCCTGCCTTCAAGACACAGCCTTAGGCTTTTAAGCAAACACTCACACCTGAGAGTTTCCCTAGACTCACTGAATCTACCTTCCAAGCCAGTTACACATTCCCTGATGTGTACTTGTCATTCATCACACCCTCTCCCCTCCTCTGTGTGACTGTCCCTCCCAAGGTGTGGCCCACATCCAACCTTCAATCTGTGCCCCAAACACAGAGGACCCACTGCCCTGAGGTGTTCCCTGTTAGATTCCTCCTGGGCACCATTCTTTCTAAGGTGTCACAGTGGCAAGCGGCTGGCAAAGAATGTGAGTGACATGCCCTGTAAGCCAGAAACTGGTAAGATGATAAGAAATGCTGAGAAGTACATGGAACAGCTTTGTCCTTTCATCCCAGAGGCAGCAGCTGTGTACTTAGTATTTGGAGCTCTCAGGACCTTGCTCCCCGGAGGAACATCGGTCTGGCTCGTAAGACTTGGAATGGAAAGTCGACAGCCCCCAGCAGAAGTGCCAAGCCTCACTCATCTCGATAGGGGCACAGAGAGTTCTTCCTGTTCAGTTTCCAGGAGGCTGATGAAGCTGAGGGGCAGGCAGGCACGGATACAGTCATCTTTAGAATCAAGTTTCAGCATAACAGCCCTCGCCTGCGCAGCCAGGCAAATGGTTGTGATCAGATAAGAGCAAATCCTTCTTTCTGCCCAGGACTCTCAAATGCCTCCAGACTCACAGGCAGCTAAGTCTTCTCAAGAGGGAAGTGATCAAATAACAGGTGCAGAATGGTTTTATCAAGAGTTGTTCTGTAATAACCTATATAGGAAATAAATCTGAAAAAGAATAGATATACGAATATGTTTAACTAAATCACTTTGCTGTACACCTGAAACTAACGCAACACTGTAAATCAACTATACTCCAATATAAAATTAAAAATTAAAAACAAAAAGAGTTGAGTCTCTGAGATGGTGGTCACAGAGAGTGGGGCTTAAAGATGTGGGTTGGAGCAACGCCCCGGAACTTCATATGTGAGGGACACCTTCTTCCTCATCTTCTCCATCCCCACCTCCACCTCCCCTCCTGCATTTGCTTCTCTCCCTACACCGGGGTCATTCCTCTCTCTGTCGGCAGACAGCCTTCCTGCTCTCCATCTCCATTACGGCTGCCTCCATACATACCTCTCAAGGGATTATCTGGCCCACCAAGTGCCCCCTTCTCTAGGAAGACCCTTTAAACTCAGAGGAGAGCCTCCCATAACTTTTTCTGCCCCTGTGATCTTTGCCTCTGCCCACTGATTGTCCCCATAGTAGACCCCTGACCCAAGCTGAGCTGGCCAGTTTCTCCTGCAAATTTGAACTTAAGAAAAAAGAGACACAGTGACCGGAGCCACTGGAGCAGAATCACATTGGTGGCCGCCTAGGTGCCCTGCTGCTCTAGGTCTGAATCGGCCCCAATTCCTCTCATTGCTGCATCCACTGGAATTATTATTATTGCTAAATCTCTCTTAAGTGAGCCAGGGCTAGATTCTGTTGGCTTACACCAAAAGAACTCTGAAGCGAACTGAACCATTTTTTCCATGTTTCTATTTCAGATTCCCTGGAGAGAGAATCTGACTCAACCTCACCTCTGGAATGGCTTTTTCTGGGTCAGCGTCTAGCCCAGGGCCAATCAGCTGTGGCCGGGAAAAGCAGGGCCATTTAGAAACATGGCTACAGTGGCCCACCCTTGGATGTATTGTTCAGGGTTGAAGACACCGTTTCAGGTGGCTGGGAAGGCCTCCAGGAAGGGTCTCCTACAATGGGATCAGACAGGGAAGGGGGAGCCTGGCATAGATGAGGGTAGTAAGCAATCTGGTCTGACTGAGGAAAAGGGCTTGTGATGGAGCGCAGCGTGGGGTTAGCTTGATTTGAGCCTTATTATGTCTTTCTGAAGCAGGAAGAAATGTTTCTAGAATTATGTCTCCAGTGGACTCTGCAAATCTTCTAACTTTGGAGGCTTGGTGTCTGGTGGGCTGCAGAGACGTGTGACTTCAGGTAAAGGATAGCAGTGCTAACTAGTATGCTTCCATAAGAAATAACTTATCGGTTACTCAGAGCTCTGTCCAAAGCCGTGAGTCTAATTAGCTTTAATATCCTCTTTGCCGAAAAACCTAATGTGAAAACACAGACACATGCAAGGAAAACACATTTGGTTAATTAGCCTTGTGAAAACAACATCCCTCACTTCTGTGCCAGCTCCCAGGTCTCTTCACTAAGCAGCCAGAGCCACGGCTTCCTGGAGGGATCCAAGGCCCTGTCTCTCTGATAATAAGAGTGGGCTTCGGGGAATCCTGCCTGCCACCTACCTGGCGCCAGAGGATGTGAGCTGGCTGCTCCTCTTCATCATCTCCTAAGTCACCTGCACCGACACCTAGGTCAGAAGTGGAGCGAGTTGGGGAGTTAGAGCTGGAAGGGCCATTGGGCAGCATCTAGAAGAACTCCCTCATTTTATTTTATCATTTTATTATTTATTTATGGGTGAAATATACACAAACATGAAATCTCCCCTTTTAACCATTTTAAGTACACAATTTAGTGGAATTAAGTATTCACATTGTTGTACAACCATCACCTCCATCTATCTCCAAAATTTTTCCATCATCTCAACAGAAACCTTTATACCCATTAAACAATAACTCCCCATTCTCTTCTCCCCCAGCCTCTGGCAACCACCATTCTGCTTTCTGTGTCTACGTTTTTGATGACTCTAGGTACCTCATATCAGTGGAATCCTACAATATTTGTCCTTTTGTGTCTGGCCTATTTCATTTAGCATGATGTCTTCAAGGATGATCCATGTTGCAGCATGTGTCAGAATTTCACTCCTTTTTCAGGCTGAATAGTATTCCATTGTATGGATATACCACTTTTTGTTTTCCATTCATCTGTGGTTAGACATTTGAGTTGTTTCCATCTTTTGCTATTGTGAATAATGCTGCTATTAACATTGGTTTACAAGTTTATCAATTTTAAATTTTAATGTCATATTACATAGTAACCAAGCTCATTGTAGAAAAACTTAGAAAATGCAGATAAATGAAAAAGCAAATCAAAATAATCCTTAACCTCAACACTGAGAACTAACCCTATGAAGATTTACTATTTATCCTTCCAAACGCACTCTCACTCCTTCAATTTCTTTCTCCTTCAATATATCCATGGAGACATACTTATATTTGTAAACAAGATGGAAATATACTATACACATTTGTTTGGTTTTTAAAAAATTTTTAAATTTAATTTTCTTTATTTTTTTATACAGCAGGTTCTTATTAGTTATCCATTTTACACATATATGTCAATACCAATCTCCCAATTCATCACACCACCTCCACCCCCCCACTGCCACTTTCCCCCCTTGGTGTCCATACGTTTGTTCTCTACATCTGTGTCTCAATTTCTGCCCTGTAAAATGGTTCATCTGTACCATTTTTCTAGGTTCTACATATATGTGTTAATAAACGATATTTGTTTTTCTCTTTCTGACTTAACTTCACTCTGTATGACACCCTCTAGATTCATCCACGTCTCTACAAATGACGCAATTTCGTTCCTTTTTATGGCTGAGTAATATTTCATTGTATATATGTACCACATCTTCTTTATCCATTTCTCTGTCAATGGGCATTTGGGTTGCTTCCATGACCTGGCTATTGGAAGTAGTGCTGCAATGAACATTGGGGTGCATGTGTCTTTTTGAATTATGGTTTTCTCTGGGTATATGCCCAGTAGTGGGATTGCTGGGTCATATGGTAAATCTATTTTTAGTTTTTTAAGGAACCTCCATACTGTTCTCCATAGTGGCTGTATCAATTTACATTCCCACCAACAGTGCAGGAGTGTTCCCTTTTCTCCACACCCTCTCCAGCATTCGTTGTTTGTAGATTTTCGGATAATGCCCATTCGAATTGGTGTGAGGTGATACCTCATTGTAACTTTGATTTGCATTTCTCTAATAATTAGTGATGTTAAGCAGCTTTTCATGTGCTTCTTGGCCATCTGTATGTCTTCTTTGGAGAAATGTTGGTTTAGGTTTTCTGCCCATTTTTGCATTGGGTTGTTTGTTTTTTAATATTGAGCTGCATGAGCTGTTTATATATTTTGGAGATTAACCCTATGTTCGTTTATTCGTTTGCAAATATTTTCTCCCATTCTGAGGGTTGTCTTTACGTCTTGTTTGCAGTTTCCTTTGCTTTGCAAAAGCTTTTAAGTTTGATTAGGTTAATTAGGTGCATGGGTTTATCTCTGGGCTTTCTATCCTGTTCCATTGATCTATATTTCTGTTTTTGTGCCAGTACCATAATGTCTTGATTACTGTAGCTTTGTATATAGTCTGAAGTCAAGGAGTCTGATTCCTCCAGCTCCGTTTTTTTCCCTCAAGACTGCTTTCGCTATTCGAGGTCTTTTGAGTCTTCACACATATTTTAAGATTTTTTTTTGTTCTAGTTCTGTAAAAAAATACCAATGGGAATTTGATAGGGATTGCATTGAATCTATAGATTGCTTTCGGTAGTATAGTCATTTTCACAATGTTGATTCATCCAATCCAAGAACATGGTGTATCTCTCCATCTGTTGGTATCGTCTTTAATTTCTTTCATCAGTGTCTTAAGTTTTCTGCATACAGGTCTTTTGTCTCCCTAGGTAGGTTTATTCCTAGGTATTTTATTCTTTTTGTTGTAATGGTAAATGCGAGTGTTTCCTTAATTTCTCTTTCAGATTTTTCATCATTAGTGTATAGGAATGCAAGAGATTTCTGTGCATTAATTTTGTATCCTGCAACTTTACCAAATTCATTGATTTTTGTATCATCTTTAATTTCTTTCATCAGCGTTTTATAGTTTTCTGCATACAGGTCTTTTGTCTCCTTAGGTAGGTTTATTCCTAGGTATTTTATTCTTTTTGTTGCAGTGGTAAATGGTAGTGTTTCCTTAATTTCTCTTTCAGATTTTTCATCATTAGTGTATAGGAATGCAAGAGATTTCTGTGCATTAATTTTGTATCCTGCAACTTTACCAAATTCATTGATTAGCTCTAGTAGTTTTCTGGTGGCATCTTTAGGATTTTCTATATATAGTATCATGTCATCTGCAAACAGTGACAGTTTTACTTCTTCTGTTCCAAGTTGTATTCCTTTGATTTCTTTTTCTTCTCTGATTGCCGTGGCTAGGACTTCCAAAACTATGTTGAATAATAGTGGCACGAGTGGACATCCTTGTCTTGTTCCTGATCTCAGTGGAAATGCTTTCAGCTTTTCACCATCGAGAATGATGTTTGCTGTGGGTTTGTCGTATATGGCCTTTATTATGTTGAGGTAGGTTCCCTCTATGCCCACTTTCTGGAGAGTTTTTATCATAAAGGGGTGTTGAATTTTGTCAAATGCTTTTTCTGCATCTATTGAGATGATCATATGGTTTTTATTCTTCAATTTGTTAATATGGTGTATCACATTGATTGTTTTGCCTATATTGAAGAATCCTTGCATCCCTGGGATAAATCCCACTTGATCATGGTGTATGATCCTTTTAATGTGTTTTTGGATTCTG
>NC_041217.1:22118670-22144174 GCF_002837175.3 Physeter macrocephalus
TTTCCTCTTTGATTTCTTCAGTGATCTCTTGGTTATTTAGTAATGTATTGTTTAGCCTCCACGTGTTTCTGTTTTTTACGTTTTTTTCCCCTGTAACTGATTTCTAATCTCATAGCGTTGTGGTCAGAAAAGATGCTTGATATGATTTCAATTTTCTTAAATTTACTGAGGCTTGATTTGTGACCCAAGATGTGATTTATCCTGGAGAATGTTCTGTACACACTTGAGAAGAAAGTGTAATCTGCTGTTTGGGGATGGAATGTCTTATAAATATCAATTAAATCTATCTGGTCTATTGTGTCATTTAAAGCTCGTGTTTCCTGATTAATTTTCTGTTTGGATGATCTGTGCATTGGTGTAAGTGAGGTGTTAAAGTCCCTCACTATTATTGTGTTACTGTTGCTTTCCTATTTTAGAGCTGTTAGCATTTGCTTTATGTATTGATATGCTCCTATGTTCAGTGCATATATATAATTTATGGGAGTTCCCTTGTATGTTATTTGTCATTTTTCCCTTGCTGCTTTCAATAATTTTTCTTTGTAATTTTTGCCAATTTGATTACTATGTGTCTCAGCATGTTTCTCCTTGGGTTTATCCTGTTTGGGACTCTCTGCGCTTCTTGGACTTGGGTGGCTATTTCCTTTCCCATGTTAGGGAAGTTTTTGACTATAATGTCTTCAAATATTTCCTTGGCTCCTTTCTCTCTATCTTCTCCTTCTGGGAACACTATAAGGTGAATGTTGTTGCGTTTAATGTTGTCTCATGGGTCTCTTAGGCTGTTTTCATTTCTTTTCGTTCTTTTTTCTTCATTCTCTTCCACAGCAGTGAATGCCACCAGTCTGTCTTCCAGGTCACTTATCTGTTCTGCCTAAGTTATTCTGCTCTTGATTCCTTCTAGTGTAGTTTTCATTTCACTTATTGTATTGTTCATCTCTGTTTGTCTGTTCTTTAATTCTTCTAGGTCTTTGTTAAACGTATCTTGCATCTTCTTGATCTTTGCCTCCATTCATTTCCAAGGTCCTGGATCATCTTCACTATCATTATTCTGAATTCTTTTTCTGGAAGGTTGCCTATCTCCACTTCATTTAGTTGTTTTTCTGGGGTTTTATCTTGTTCCTTCATCAGGTCCATAGCCCTCTGCCTTTTCATCTTGTCTATCTTTCTGTGAATGTGGTTTTTGTTCCACAGGCTGCAGGATTGTAGTTCTTCTTGCTTCTGCTGTCTGCCCTCTGGTGGACGAGGTTATCTAAGAGGCTTGTGGAAGTTTCCTGATGGGAGAGGCTGGTGGTGGGTAGAGCTGGCTGTTGCTCTGGTGGGCAGAGCTCAGTAAAACTAGGCTGCAGGATTGTAGTTCTTCTTGCTTCTGCTGTCTGCCCTCTGGTGGACGAGGTTATCTAAGAGGCTTGTGGAAGTTTCCTGATGGGAGAGGCTGGTGGTGGGTAGAGCTGGCTGTTGCTCTGGTGGGCAGAGCCCAGTAAAACTTTAATCCGCTTGTCTGCTGATGGGTGGGACTCGGTTCCCTCCCTGTTGGTTGTTTGGCCTGAGGTGACCCAACACTGGAGCCTAGCCGGGCTCTTTGGTGGGGCTAATGGGGGGGTGGTCGTGGGATGAGTTGGGAGATTGGGATTGACATGTATACACTGATGTGTATAAAATGGATGACTAATAAGAACCTGCTGTATAAATAAATAAATTAATTTAATTTTTAAAAAAAAAAAACAATATTCAATGGGGAATTCCCTGGCAGTCCAGTGGTTAGGTCTCTGTGCTTTCACTGCTGAGAGCTTGGGGTTCAATCCCTTGTCAGGGAACTAATATCCCACAAGCCTCGTGGCTTGGCAAAAAAAAACCCACAAAAACAGTATTCAGTGGAATATTATTTACCTTAAAATGGAATGAAATTCTGATACCTGACACAACCTGAATGAACACTGAAGACATTGTGCTCAGTGAAATAAGCTAGCCACAAAGGTACAAATACTGTGTGACTCCACTCAGTTGAGGTACCTAGATAGTGAAATTCATAGACACAGACAGTAGAATGCTGGTTACTAGGGGCTAGAGGAGAGGAGAAGTGGGAGTTATCATTTAGTAGGTTCAGAGTTTCTATTTGGGATATTGAGAAAGTTCTTGAGATGGATGGTGGTGATGGTTGTACAACAATGTGAACGTACTTAATGCCCCTGAACTGTGCACTTAAAAAATGGTTACAGTGGTAGGTGTTATGTTATGTATAGTTTATCATGGTAAGTAAATAAATGAAGGGGGATTCACATCCACTTGCAGACTTTTCTCCACAGGCCTCACCAGGTGTCATCAAAAACCCAGTTCTCCAAACTGGTGGCTGCCAAGTGGGAGGGGGTTGGAGGAGGGAGGGAGTGGGAGGCTGGGGTTAGTAGATGTGAGCTTTTACACACAGAATGGATAAACAACAAGGTCCTACTGTATAGCACAGAGAACTATATTCAATAAACCATAATGGAAGAGAATATTTTAAAAAGAATGTATATATGTGTATAACTGAATCACTTTGCTGTACAGCAGAAATTAACACAACATTGTAAATCAACTCTACTTCAATAAAAAAATATTGATTAAAAAAAAAAAGAAAGTTCCCCAGGTGATTCCCATGTGCAGCCAAGGCTGGGAACCACTGGTCTTTGGGGTAATTATCTTAATCCCTTATGGGGGAAACACATTGCTCTTAAACTACCAAAGATGGTCCCTTTGTGGGTTCTAGAAGGACCTGACGAGTGTGAACTAGCTGACCTACAGGCCAGACTGCCCGGGCTGAGTCCTGAGCGCTCCCCTTGCTTAGATGACTGCAGGCTGTTACTTCACTTCTCCAAGACGTCAGCAGGATTAACCAGAGTGCCTGCCCATGAGGCTATGTTGCTTTTTGGTTTGAGGAGTTTGGGGGGTTTTTTTGGTTTTTTCAATTTACGTGTTTTATTTTATATTGGAGTAGAGTTGATTTACAATGTTGTGTTAGTTTCAGGTGTCCAGCAAATTGATTCAGTTATACATATACATCCATGAGGCTGCGTTGTGAGGGGACATGAGACAGCCATGCAAAATGCTTGCCACGTGGAAAGAGCATCAATAAATGTGGGTTGATATTATCAGCTTTCAAATCAGCCAAGAGTGAATAATTCCTACTACATCCCTCGGCTATGGCAGGGGAATACATAGATGTGTCAGGTCAGTTCCTGCCTCTAGGCGTTTACAGATATATGACTTTACAACTACATGTGCCTTAAGAGAGACAGACAAAATCCTGTGGCATTTCAAAGACAGAGGTGTGATGACGGCAAGGCTGGAGAAGGAAAAGCCTGAAGGTCAACGGTATCTGAGCTGGCCCTGCCTGGACACGAAGCAGAAAGCTGACCCTGTCTGGCAACATCCTTCTCCTTTTCCGATGAGCTATCCCAGCCTTAGAGGGGTTAGAGACCCACCCAAAGGTCAGAGTGGTTCATAAAATGCCCCGATCCCCACCCCTACCCGCCATGGGGTAACCCCATGACCCTGATCACTGAAAAGCCCCCAGGAGGCCGACTGACAGGCCTCACTGTCCAAATGTGGTTCATCCCAGGGTGGCTCCAGGCTGCACGCAGGCTCAGAGTGCTCTGGCCACAGGCAGCTGTCCGAGCCCATGCAGCTGCCCTCCTCCCCGCCCAGGTGGGGGGACCCTCCAGGCCACCTGGGGTAGCGCTCCCTCTTGGGGACCCTAAGCATCCAACAGAACTGGAGGGGTCTGTGCTGGGCAACCAGCTGGCTGGAGGGAGGGCATGGCTGGTGTTCTTTCATGGTCTTCCTTGGCCCTTTGTTTTCCCAGCTCAAAGCTTTCGTGATGGAGAAGCCGTCCCCATCTTTAGGGGGAGATCTGGTCATTAGAGCCTGGGAGGAGGAAGCCCTTCTCTTCCTGCGGACCTTGCAGCTTTGATGTCACTTAGGTTTCTGTTGAACACCTGGATTTGGAAGCAGTTGGAGGAGTGCACTTAGGGATTGGAAATCGTCCAGGAATTTCAAGCAATCAGATGCACCCGGAATGTTAGTAGTTTAAATCAAGGTTTGACAAATTACAGCTCATGGGCTAATCCAGACCTCGTCCTGTTTTTATATGGCCAGCAAGCTAAGAGTGGTTTTTATAATTTTAAAAAGTTGTAAAACAAAGAAAAAAGAATATGCAACAGAGACGTATGTGAACTGCAGCGCCTAAAATACTTACTATGTGTCCTTATGTGATTTACAGAATCAGCTTGCCAGCCCCTGGTAAAGGAAGGTGCTAGAGATGATAAAATGTCTAAAGTTCACGAGGAAAGGTAAAGACAGTGAATCCCTGGTGGCAAACATTCATCTTCAATTGAGAATGACACTAGCTAAGCAGGTGCATGGCTCCCCTCTCACCTGATGGTGCCCTGCCTGCTTATTATAGGGTGATGAGGGCGAAGTTTCCTAGATGGAAACTGTACAACATGGAGGGATGTGATGGATAGTTTTATGTCGACTTGGCTGGGTCATGGTACCCAGATATTTGCTCAGTCATAGTTGGATGTTGCTGTGATGGTATATTTCAGATGAGATTAACATTTAAACCAGGAGACTTTGAGAAAAGCAGATTGCCCGCCATAATCTGGGCGCATCTCATCCAATTAGTTGAAGGCCTTCAGAGAAAAAAGATTGACCAGCCCACCGTGCCCCCCGGGGGGAAGGGAATTCTGCAGCACATGGCATCTGGATGGTCTTTCAGCGTCTCCAGACCACCAAACCCACCCTGCTGATTTTAGGCTGCCCAGCCCCTGCCATCACATGAATCAATTCCTTAAAATAACTCTCTCTCTCTGTCTCACACAAACACACACACACATACATGCACATACCTACTCGTGTGTGTGTGTGTGTGTGTGTGTGTGTTTATTCTATTTCTCTGGAGAAGCCTGACTACTACCAGGGGGCTGACCTATATACAAATCTTGATAAAAAATGCTCTCTGGTTACAAGCGAGGCCTCGGTGAGACTTGTTCCCATGGTACAAATCCATCGAGGTCAATAAACAGCCCCAAATGTCTGCAAGTCAAACTAGACTCTGCTTTTTCTGTGTTTCCTAAGACTCCGCATGGGGCTGAAGACACACAGAAGTCAGGCTCCTGGCGACCGCAACACTCTGTCCAGGGCTCCCCCCGCCCTGTTCTTTGGACACATCGCCAAGGCTCTGGAAGAGTACTCAGGGCAGGGCTCATATATGAGGGTCCCAATGTTGGCGGTGGCCCTCTGGCTCTGATCACCACCTTTCCTCCCACTTAGGAGGTAGTGCAGTGATGGAGACACAACAGGGCTGGGCTGTCCTAGCTCAGGAGCCCGAAAGGAGACTCTGAGGCCGAGCTTAGCAAGCCGGAGTTTTCCTGGGAGGTGCTCTTGGGGCCTTTGCTGGGCGAGTGCGGGAAGCAGGGCTGGGCAAAGGGAACAGGTGAGCCTCGATGCCACCCCGCAGAGGCATCCGGCAATCCTGCGGGGAGCTCTGCCGCTGGGAAGCCCTTCAGAGCTGTTCCCGTTAGAGAGAGGGGGTCAGGCCTTCCTACCCCCTCAGTGACCACTTATCTCTCTCCCCAGCGAGGCTGCCCAGGAAGAGGATGTGGTCTTGGCTGCAGGCAATTCCCAGAGAGGACTGAGCTGTGAGCCAGAAGGTGGGGTCCTCACTCCCCAGCTCATTCGCTGGCTGCCTGGCCCATTTGGAGAGGCCTGGGGTGCAGCAAATGGTTTCCAAAGGTCTGAATTTAATGAGATGCATCTTTTCTAAAGCCATTCTAGAAAGAGATAGTGGCTTCCAGTGGGAGGTAAAGAGACCCCCTGGAAGCCATTAATCTTCCCACGTCTTAGGGCGTGCTAGGCAGGCAGTATGGAAGGAGGCCAAACCCAACTGAGGACCCAGGGAGGATCACTTTGGGGTGAGCCTGGCAAGTCGACTCTCTAAGAATGTGTACCTCAGCTGTCACCAAGGCCACTGCTGGACCCCAGCTTGGGAGGGGAGAGGAGACAGGGATAAGAGTGGTGACACTCTCTCAGCATGTTGTGCACCCCAGGCCGAGCCCTGTCCACGCTCCACCTCATCCAGTCCTCACAACAACCCGACGAGAGGTAGGTTCTTTTTTTTTTTCTTAATTGATTTATTTATTATTTATTTTTGACTGTGTTAGGTCTTTGTTGCTGCACGCAGGCTTTCTTTAGATGCGGCGAGAGGGGGCTACTCTTCGTTGCAGTGCGTGGGCTTCTCATTGCGGTGGCTTCTCTTGTTGCAGAGCACAGGCTGTAGGCGAGTGGGCTCACTAGCTGTGGCTCGCAGGCTCAGTAGTTGTGACGCACAGGCTTAGCTGCTCCGTGGCATATGAGATCTTCCCGGACCAGGGCTCGAACCCGAGTCCCCTGCATTGGCAGGCGGATCCTTAACCTCTGCGCCACCAGGGAAGTCCCCCAATGAGGTAGGTTCTTTATTAGCCCATTTTACAGATTGGGAAGCCAAGGCTCAGGGAAGGTAACTGAAGCCAAAAGCCAACAAGTGTCAGGACTAGGATTTGACCCTTGCTGTCCAACCACTATGTTATGCCCCCAGAGAGAGGTTGAGGCATTGCTTCTCAGAGAAAAACTGAATGATCCCCCAGATGGGAACTCAGAAAATGGCCTTCCTTTAGGCTTAGCAGGCGTGGGGTGAGAGGCATGGGAGTGGGTTAGGGATGTGGGGAGGAATGGGAGCACCCAGACCTGGGACAGCCCTTGGCACCTGCCTGGGCTTTCCATTTGGTGGTGAAGTCTCTGCTGCCATCCCCAGGGCTGCCCAGCCTCCCTTTCCTTGGCCTCTTCCTGTCCATCTTTTTCTCAGGGTGGGGGGGGTGCCCCACAGTTCAGAGCACAGCCGAGCTGGTCCTCTGGCCTCGGCACCCCATCTGTTCTGCTCTCCTCCTTTCTCCAGGAGGAGGAAATGCCCGCTTTACCTGAACACACTTGGGCATTGAGCCTCCTAGGAGCCGTCTGTGGGAGCTGCAGCCTGAAATGTGAAGCACGGGAAAGGCTGGTCCCCCACCCTGCCTCACACAGCTGCAAGTCAGTAGGAGGCCTGCTTGAGACAAGCAGCACTTTGTCATTTATTTTTCCTTTCCTCTTTTTTTAAACACTTACATTCCATAATAGCTGGTATTCCTCAGTGTTTACTCTCATCATTATAAAGCCCTTATTCCTTAAATGTTTGCTTAACATTTTTTGCAGAGCAAAGGGGAAAGCTCCATGGGCCTCTGCAAACAGCTGCTTCCCAAAGGCAAGGGAGGAAAATACCCAAAGCAATGCTGAGGTGAGAGGGTCCGTGAGCCCTGGGAGGTTCTCCTGGCAGTCCGAGGGCTGCAGCTTATTGCCAAGGCCATAATATGGCTGCCTTTAGAGCCCACTCACTGAACAGTCTCTGGGGCCCACGAAGGCCATGGAGGTTATGAGAAAAAAGTCATCTCGGGACTTCCCTGGAGGTCCGGTGGTTAAGACTCCACGCTTCTGAGTCCGAGGGCTGCAGCTTATTGCCAAGGCCATAATATGGCTGCCTTTAGAGCCCACTCACTGAACAGTCTCTGGGGCCCACGAAGGCCATGGAGGTTATGAGAAAAAAGTCATCTCGGGACTTCCCTGGAGGTCTGGTGGTTAAGACTCCACGCTTCTGGACTTCCCTGGTGGCGCAGTGGTTAAGAATCCACCTGCGAATGCAGGGGACACGGGTTCGATCCCTGGTCCAGGAAGATCCCACATGCTGTGGAGCAGCTAAGCCCATGCGCCACAACTACTGAGCCCGCGAGCCACAACTACTGAAGCCCCTGCACCTAGAGCCCGTGCTCCGCAACAGGAGAAGCCACCGCAATGAGAAGCCCACACACCGCAACAAAGAGTAGCCCCTGCACACTGCAAATAGAGAAAGCCCGTGCACAGCAACAAAGACCCAACACAGCCAAATTAATTAATTCATTAATTTTTTAAAAAGACTCCGTGCTTCCACTGCAGGGGGCATGGGTTTGATCCCTGGTTGGGGAACTAAGATCTCGCATGCTATGTGGCATGGCCAAAAGAGAAAAAAGAAAAAGAAAAAAGAAAAGGGGAGAAAACAGTTTCCAATTGATTAAAAAAAGAGAGAAAGAAAGAAAAAGAAAAAAGGTCATCTCACCTTCCACCCGGAAGCATTCAGTGGGATGTGCCCACAGTGCTGGAACAGCTCAAATGACCCACACCCCAGTGGGGCTTCCGAGCTCAGGCCCCAGCAGGGTAGAAGTTTCTTTGGGAAGCTCTGAGACCAGGATTGGCTGCAGAATAGCCAGATAGCACCCCCAGCCAGGCATCTCCAGTGATTTCTTGGCAGGTCAACTGCATGGTCTCTCCTGTGGCCCTTTCTCCTTGAATTAACGCCTTAAATTTACAAAACTCCTTGTGATTTTCAAAACACTTTCACACACATTTTTTATTTGATCCTCACATTACCCTGGAGGAAGGCACCTGGCAGATGAGTAACTGAAGCTTTGGAAGCTTAATGGCTTGCCTAAGGTCACTTCATGTTATGGATTGAATGTCTGTGTCCCCTTCCCTCAAATTCATATGAGGAAGCCCTACCCTCCAATGTTAGGTATTTGGACATGGGTCTTTGGAAGGTATTACATTTAGATGAGCTCATGAGGGTGGGGTCCTCATGATGGGATTCGTGCCCTTATAAGAAAAGGTACCAGAGAGCTTGTTTTTGCTCTCTCCCCCCATGTTCATGCTCACACACACAGGGAAGAGGTCATATGAGCACACAGCGGGATGGCGGCCATCTGCAACCCAAGGAGAGAGCTCTCACCAGAAGCTGACCATGCTGGCACCTTGATTTTGGACTTCCAGCCTCCAGACTGTGAGAAATAAATGTCTGCTGTTTAAGCCATCCAGTCCACGGTATTTTGCTACAGCAGCCCGAGCAAGTAATACATACATTTGGCTTCTAAGATCCTGTTGGAACACCAAGGTCTATGGCCTCAGCACCTCTCAGTGAATGGTCCCATTCTCCAGCTCCTAACCCCAGAAAACTGGATGCCATCCTGATTCCTCCCCTCCAGTCACCTCCAACCCACCATTCTACCCTAACTATCTCTGCAGCCCAACCCTGACACTCTGTCCCTATAGCCACTGCCTCCATTCAGGTCTTTATTTCTCACTTGGATGAATGTAATGCCCTCCTCCCCATTCTCCACCTGGCATGCAGAACACACACACCTGGTTATGATTCTCCTCCAAGTCACCTTTTAGTGATCCCCCATGGCCTTCAGGGTCAAGCCCAAGCCCCTGGCACCTTCAGGGCCTTCATGGGTCACCTGATTCCTTCTGAGCAGGCATGCTGCTCCCAGGGCTGGGCATGGCATCCAGCTCCAGCCCACCACCCCTCAAAACCCTGCTGGATGACTCCTAGTCACCCCTCAAGATTACACTCAGCCTCCCCTCTTCTGCGAAGCCTTCCCAGAGTCCCCCAGTCTCAGTCAGGGGCTCCCAAAGCCCCAGGTGCCTCCTCTCATCATGAAGCTGCTCCTCCTGGGATATTCCTGTGTGCCGATCCTCTGTCCCTTCCACTGGACTCTGAGTTCCATGGGACACAGGACTGAGGTCTAACCTCCCCATTACCTGGCTCTAGCTTAGGATACAGTTTTTGAGGGAGTGAATAGGTCCAAGGACTTCAGATGGAGTCCTGAGAGGCAGACTCTGTTTAGGATAGGATTTTAGAATTCCTTCTCCAAGTCTGTTATCTTCACTCTGTCTGGCTCTAAACTTGGCTTCTCTGAAAAAGTGCCCATGCTGATTCCAGCCAGGCTTCCCAGCTCCCGGCTGCCTCATCCTCACCTCCACCCACATCCACCCACCTCCAGGGGTGAAACGGTACACAAAGGCAGAACCAGGTGCCACCTGAGAAACAGCCCTGAAGATACGTCCCAGGCATCTGCTAGTTAAAGGACATCCAGCCTCCTGGAGGAGGGGACAGAGACAAGGGATAAAATACAACAGTTTTGCCTGTTTGGGGGTTGGGGGGAGGGGTGGGTGGGTAGTGTATACTTACTTCTGCGGTGACTGCGGGTAAATGGACAAGGTCTGTCGTCTGTTTAGGGACCTGTTTGGTATTCTCCCAACCCTACACCCATTTTTCTTTTCTTTTTTGAATGTACTTCTTTTTTTTTTAAACCAAGGTTGTAGAATTCCAAATTTTTTTTCAACCTTGGAACCTTAGGTAGAATGCCCTCAAGTGGACGGATTTTAGTCCTTAGAGAGTCAGTATGTGTGTTGCTGCTTATTTAAATACAGTTCAGGGGCTTCCCTGGTGGCGCAGTGGTTGAGAGTCCGCCTGCCGATGCAGGGGACGCGGGTTCGTGCCCCGGTCCGGGAAGATCCCACGTGCCGCGGAGCGGCTGGGCCCGTGAGCCATGGCCGCTGCGCCTGCGCCTCCGGAGCCTGTGCTCCGCAACGGGAGAGGCCGCAGCAGTGAGAGGCCTGTGTACCGCCAAAAAAAAATAAATAAATAAATAAATAAATACAGTTCAGGTGGAGCCCCAAGAGTGCCAAGGTCCTCCCTATGCTTTCCAGATGCCCTTCTTCTTCCTAAAACCGGGAGAGGTGAGCACCTGAGCAGGGAATCTCAGGTGACTTAATTTAGTTCACCGGTGCCTACTCTGAAGCGCTGGGTGTCCGTTCTTGAAGAAACAAACTCACTGGAAGGGCGTGTCTTCTTATTATATACTAATAACTTCTTATACTAATTTGTACCAGAAGTTCCTTGATTGTGACTTATGCCAAGAAATTATGAAGATTTTTTTTTCTCTGAGTATTGCATGAAGGCTGCCAAGTTGGAACAGGCAAGTCCTGGATGTGAAAGCTTTAATTTACCTACCTCATTCATGTGTTATTTTTGTAGCTATAGTCTCTATTTTCTTATTTGATGACTGCTGAAGTGTTCCTAGGCCCTGTCGTAAACCTAAGAGTTAATGTATCGGTGGGAGCCGCTGGAAGTTCGAGATGTTGTGATTCTTTTTCTCTTAATCCCCCTTTTGTATATGTGATCTTAAGCAGACGATGAGGCGTTACTCTTGAGGATTTAACAAGGAAGGAGAAAGAAAGACCCACATTTCTGGGTGAAATCTTTGCCCCTCTATGTGGAAAAGTGGACTGCGGCTGTTCTCAAGTCTGTCTCTCGGTAATTGCACCTGACTGTAGGACCCCCCCAAATTTTTTTTTTTGGTTTTGCCAAGTTGTGTCTTTCCTTCTGGAATCGTAAGTGAACACAATAATAGTACCTGTTTACACTGTGAAGTGGATATTGTTACAGAAAATACACTGTTTTAGAGAGCGTTGGTCAGAAGCAGATTTGAGACGAGGATTCTTAGGCTCAGAGGCTTTCTCACTTGTTAAGCTAATAATGCCTTGTGAATGTATGATCTACAGAGAAACCCTTGTAGTTTTTACCTCCTGATGCTGTCTGTCTGTTGGAGAATAAATTTTGGATGGTTCTTTTTTTCACACAAAAGAAAAAAAAAAAAGGCTCAGGCCTCTTGGTCCTAGGGGCCTGAGCTGACCCCTAGGACCAAGGAAGTGGCACAGGTGGCCGTGTCAGAGGCTGTGACCCCTCTTTGTGGTTCTACTCCACTCTGCGGAGTCGAGGCTGGGAAGCATCTGTGTAGGTGGGGTCTACCTTTCCCAGTCTCCCGAGCATCTTGGAGGGGCCTGTGGCTGGGTTCTGACCTACAGAATGTGGTCGAAGTGGGGTTCATGGCTTCCAGGCCTGGCCCCTACCAGCCTCCTGCAGGATCCTCCACTTCCTTGGGGCTTCCTGGGAGCTGTCCTTGCAGGATGGCAGTGTTACCCTCAGCCCAGGCCCCGAATGGGACTCTACTCCCCCTCCCGCCTCTGCCAGCTGCACTTCATGCGAGCAAAACGGAAACTCCTTTTGTGTTAAGCCCCCGAGATCTGGGGCTTGTCTGCCATTCATGCCGTGGGAAAGCCAGAGCCAGGCAGACAAAAGTGCTCGTGAGATCAGCCACAGCTCCTGGAAGGGACCGGAGTCTGCAGAAGAGCCAGTGGGTGGGTGACTCTGGGGCGGGAATACCTGGTCCAGGTCCTGCCTCTATCGTTTACTGAAAGGATGTGCTTGGGCCAGTCGCTTGCCCTGTCTGGGCCTCAGTTTTCCTCTGTAACATGGGGATTAGTCTTAGTACACACCTCAGAAGGTTGTTCTAGAGGATGCTGCTGGAGACTCACCCTGTCCCTCCTTCCGAAGCTGGGCTGCTAACAGCTCCCACCTGTACCCTTCTCTGTCCCCCTTCAGCCACCTCCTCACCCAGAGATTCCTTCGAGGTTATACCCCTACTCCCCACCCGGGGTCGGGGAGAGTCCATTTGAACAACAGACTGAGGAGAACAAAGCCCCTGCCTCAAAGCAGCAACTCTGCGATGTCAGAGCTTTCTGTGGTATCAGGCTGCGGATACAGTCCAGCAAGACCGCCCCCTGGCTTCCCCTCTTCCCCTGCCCCATCCTTGCTTCCCTCACGTCTACGATAGCGCCCACTCATTAAATCACCTGCCTAAGAATCCTGGTCTCAAATCTGCTTCTGACCAACGCTCTCTAAAACAGTTGCGAGGATTAAATGAGATTATGCGGGTCAAACAGTGCCTGGCATACGGCAGGGTCTTACGAGAAGGGAGCGAGCGTGATCACTATCCCTGCCAGAGCCAGCGCTGGTAGGGCCAGCCCACAGCCACAGAGCCACGGCCTCGGGCTATGACGGCACTAAAGTGCACCGCCTGCCCTGCGCTGGGCTCACCCCGCCAGGCCCAGAGGAGGTAATTCAAGCAGAGAAGCTGAGCTTGTACACAGTTCACAGCCCCCAGTGCGAGGGGTCGGTGAAATACTACCCATGGCAGCTCTCTTGTGAATATAGAGCTCTGATTGTTCTAAGTAACCGGGAACATTCCTCTGTAATAAATAAGCTGTCAGCAAGAAGGAACAGAAAATCTGGAAACCTGGATGACCGGGGACAAAGCTGATCTTATGAATAGGCAACCAAGTATGATTTGAGAGATGCCAAAAATCTCAACTTTCTAAACTCACAGCTTGTCCCAAAGCCCCTGCCCTCCCCAACCAAGGTTCCTGAAATGCCCCCATTCAAAATGCATTCCTTAGAGTTTTGAGCACAGGTTTAGAGTCAAATGGACTTTGGGGTCTGTGACCCACAAGAGAAGAAGTGTCAAATTCAAGCCTACGTCTTAAGCAGAGCACGACTGGGTATCAGAAGTCTCCAGGTGGTGCCAGGCGGTCGGTGCCTGCTCCAGGTGCGTACCACACTTAGGTGGTTTTGTTCCATGAAAACGATCAACTGCCAAGTTCACAGACACAGAAAATAGAATTGTAGCTGCACGGGGCTGGCTGAGGGGAGAGTGAGGCGTCGTTTAACGGGTACAGGGTTTCAGTTTGGGACGTGAAAGAGTTCTGCGGATGGATGGTGGCGATAGTTGTACAACAATGTGAATGCACTTAACGCCACTGAACTGTACCCTTAAAAATGGTTAAGATAATAAATTTTAGGTTATGTACGTTTTTCCACAATTAAAAAACAAAAAAACAAAAAAACCCACTACAATCAGCCAAAGACAAAGGTAGCTTTGATTCTCACTGTGCTGAAAAGGTTGAAGGGGCCTGGCCCCAAGCTCCCAAAGGCCTTGGGACGCAGCACCTAAACCAGGTGCTGGGCCAGGCCTGCCTTCCCAGGGCACGTGCAGTGCAGGGTGGGGGGCTGGGACAGAGCAACAAGCGGGGAGGGGAACGCAAGCCCTGCGCTCCCGGAGAGCATCGGGAAACCCTTCCACACCTCCCACGTTTCAGATGAAACAAGGCAGATATTCTGCGGGATGAAAAGGAGAGGCTCTGGGGGCTCGGCTTCCTGATTCTCTGCAAGGACCACTGAGCGTGGCGCCCGCGGGTAGGGCCGGGCCGGGCGGGCTCTGATAGTCCATCAACGAACAAGCATTTCCGGGGCTGCACCAGGGCACTGGGGATGCCAAGATGAGTGAGAGCCTCTGTCCTGCCCTGGATCCCGGCGGGAAGCCTGACAGGTCAGTGGGCAGGTACAGCCCCGTGTGGTGGGGATTCGGGTGAGGGACCCATTCAGGGTAGGGGTGTGTTGAAGGAGTTGGGGAGAGTATTTGAAGGGAATTGGGGGCCAGGGAGTAGGCTCCCAGGTCAGGGGGAAAATCCACGCAGGCCTCTCACGTTCTCTCCACCCTGTTCCTCAGTTGTCTGGGGTCCTGCTGACAGACTACAAGCTAGAGGAAGACAGACTGAGGCCGTGATGGTCCACGTGGTTGCCCCTTTAAGAATTCGCCACATTATTACTAAGAACGACTTGGCAAGAAAACGAAAGCTCTCTTGGGGCCAGGTGGGCATGGGGGACAAATTCCCCATACAACGAAGAACGTGTCCTCGGTGCCCTCAGCCCCCTCCGCCATGAGAGAGGGACCGAGGGCGGCCGTGAACGATACCCTGAAGTGTGCCTTTGCTTCTGCGGCATGTGGTTTCCAGGGAGACCAGGGTCACTGCCTACAGGGAAACACCCACCCACACAGCTTGAGAACAGGATGTATCCTCGGAGCCCTCCTGCCACGACGGAGGCCTCAACTACTTATATCCATAATTGTGTCCCCATGGGGATTTCAAGTGATGCTCTGACCCAGACATCCAAAGGATAGCAATGGACGCTTCTGGAGACGAGAAGCCTCCTGCCCTGCGTCCCGTGCAAGGCCCTGCTCTTCCTCTCTGTCTGTCTGTCTGTCTGTCTCTCTCGACCATCTCTCGGCTGGTTCTGAAGTTAGGCAGGGAAGAGAGAAGGGTTACACCCTGATGCCCTGGAACCTTCCTCATGGCTTCTGTTGTGTCTCTTCCTTTCCCGGGGGGTCCTGGTCCTGACTTTCAAGACCATGGGCGAAGGGTGTGATCTCTCCTTCTGAAACTGCTGACTTTAGCCTGACTCCTCTGGCTCCACCCTAGGGACAGTGGGGGGAAGGCGAGCGGGGGTGGAGAAATGAAGGGCAAGGCGGTTGTCGCGCATTTACTGCACGTCTGTGAGCGCTGCATACGCTCCCTCGTCCTCACACCACCCTGGAGGCTGGGGCTGTGCACCCTTGTTGCTGACTGCGAGGAAACCCACACACAGGACGTCCCTTGACCACATCCTCACCGCTAGGGAGTCGGGGGCAGGGCCCTGCTCAGGTCTGGCTGAATTCAAAGCTCTTAACTCGCTAAAATATACTGTCCCCTGAGACAGGGATGGACCTTCTGTGAACACCTAGCAGAAACCAAATTCAAATGCTTTGGGGGGTGTTTTGTTTTTCAGGAAACATAACACCCCGCTGCCTTGTGGAGACCGGGAAGACGTCCCTCCCGGTCTCCCAGTCCAGTAGACACGCTAGTCTGTGTGTCCGCTCTCTGTCTTTTTCTTTCCCTGTCTCTCTCTCTCTGTGCCTCCTTCTCCCTGTATCTCACTGCCTCTGTCTGTCTCTCTCTCTATTACTATCCTTCCCTCCCTTCCCTATTCACCCTCATCAAGTTTGATTTCCCCAGTAGAGAGCTTTCCAGCTGTAATAATATAGTCCATCTTCTGGAGCTTAAGGCACTTTTACATATTATCTCATTTGTCTTCACAGCATGTCTGTAAGGTGAAGGTTTCACAGAACTAGTGAAACAAAAACAAGTGCTATAAAAGAACTTACACAGTGTTCTGTACCAAAGCAGGGAGGATCTGGGGGTCCATGAGAATACCCACTGGGCCTGGCACATGAGGCTTCGTAGCCACCTGCATCTAACTCCTCCAACAAGCCAGGAAGCAGGTCATTTTAAGAACAGAAGATGTGCTATGGAATCAACGTGAAGGAAGGAATTAACTCTGCCTGGAGCGTACTCTCTGAAATGACCGTGTGACATTTGTGCTCAGCCTTCAAGGATGGGTAGGATTTTTCTAGGTCAACTACAGGAAGAGCAAGAATGATCTGGAACAGAGAGGTGCCAGTGTCCTGGCTCGTTTGGGCTTGTGGGACTGGATAACCAGGTGCCTGATGTGGGCAGTGGAATAAAGATGAGATTCCAGAGACCACGGTGATTTTTCCTTGGGCCAATGCTGTGAGCGTACCAAGGCGTTTAGGACACAGTCCTGCCCACATGGAGCTTATAACCTAATTGGGGAAATAAGATCAGTAGGCATTGAACCATTGGAGCCATTGCCTTAGAGGATGTAGCTCTAAGTCCAACTGAAGTAACATTCCAAAGAAAGGAAAGATCAAGAATGGGCAAGGTAAGTCCAAGGAGTCATCACGGGAGAGGGAGGAGGTGAACTGGGGGGAAAGGGAAGTATTTAGGGAGGCAAAGAGGAGAGGGGCCTGTGGGGAAGCCAGAGGGAAGGTCGGGGTGGGAGCCCGTTAGGCCTCTGTCCTCTCAGCATCACATTTGTCCCCAGACCGCCCCCCTTCCCCATCACCCGGCCCCGCATGATCCTGACTTGATCCACGGGTTGATACTTCGGGGGCAATATAATGGGTCATTATATCGCTCTCTTTTTTACGTGAAAAGTCTACCACGGCTCCGTTTTCGGTGGAAAGGAAGTAAATCAAGGGGCGTGGGGTATCCAGTTCCCTGAGGGGGAGGATGGAAATGTTGTCAGCCCCTGAACTGGATTTTCTGCCTGCCTAGTCCTTTCCATTGGCAAATTCAGGTTCCAGCTTTGTTTCTCATGCCTGGAACCTCTAGAGAGACACTGGCTGGCCCAGGGGACTCCAGGGAGATTGAAGCATATCGGTCCTCAACAATCAGTTTTTGAACGAATGAGCGAGTGAATGAATGAATGAATGAGAACCCGAACTCCCTTTCCTTTCCCTTCCATCACCCATTACAGGCAGCTCACCAGGGTCCTGTGTCTGATATTTGTCATTCCTTGGTTATCTGCGGGGGACTGGTTCCAGGAACCCCACAGATACCAAAATCCACGGATGCTCAGGTCCCTTATATAAAATGGTGTGGTATTTGCATAAAACCTACACATCCTCCCGCATACTTCAAATCATCTCTAGATTACTTATAATACCTAATACAACATAAATGCTACATAAATAGATGATCCAAGCAGCAAATTCAAGTTTTGCTCTTTGGAACTTTCTGGAATTTTTTTCTCTCCAGTATTTTCGGTCTGCCGTTGGTTGAATCTGCCAGTGGAGAACCTGCAGATACAGAGGGTCGGCCGTACTCAGTTTTGGCCAAATGCTGTTCTAAGTACCTTATTCATATTCTCTCTCACTCCCTCGACATCCCTGAGTACGTTCATTCACATCTGACACCTGAGAAAATGGAGGTTCAGGGAAGCTGTTAATAATACCAACGATAATAATAATGTCCATGATTGCTGATTCTCACTGAGCACTGAATATGTGTCAGGCATTGTCTAAATGGTATAAACACATTATCCCATTTAACCCCATACCAACACTATGAGGTAGCCATTTCGAAGATAAGGAAACCAAGAAAGAGCTAAGTGATGCAGCAAGTTCACACAGCAACCGAATGAATGAAGGAGAAGATGAATGGGCACTAAGAAAGCATGTGGGATCTTAGTTTCCCGACCAGGAATCGAACCCACAGCCCTTGCATAGGAAGCTTGGAGTCTTAACCACTGGACCACCAGGGAAGTCCCGTCACTTTTCTTTAAATAAATAAATAAATAATATAATATAAAATAAAAAGGAAAAAGAAACCTTACCTAACATAATAGGATAACATATACAAATTGCCCAATTGTCCAAAACAATCTTACTCGAAAAATACTGGCTTCCTTCCCTATCTATAAAATAGAACTAGTCTTGCCTGCCTCTCCCTACCTTACAGGGGTTGGGTGCCAGTGAGACGCGGTATCAAATATGAAGACATTCTGTGACCTATATCTCTGTGGGACACACCTTCCCCCCATCATTCTCCTGGGGAAAGTGCAACGTCGATTTCCCAGCACTCGCTGGCCTCCCGTGGCATGTGTCAGTGATGATTTTGCCAGTCGGCTCCAAAGCAGACAGGTCAGTGAGGCCTCTGACATCTTACACTCCCGTCTGCCTGTTGGTAAGTGAGCTACCTCTAGCTCCAAGTAAAGCTCAGGAGAGGGGACGGCCCACCTCCGTGCCCTTCGGGGAAGGACTAGGCCCCAGGAAGGCAGCCCAGAAGACCAGATGTCACAGTGCAGAGTCCATGAACCAGACGGGAGCAGGAGGGAAAGCCTCTCTAAAGACCAGCGCCCCTACCAGAGATGGCTGGAGGCTGAGCTTCCCAGCAGCCCGCGGTGGAAGGGAGGCTCTGAGCAGAGCATGTGTGTCACCTGGTGCTGCGGCCCCTGGGGAAGCTGGGGTCCAGGGACAGGTCCTGGGAGGCTGATGAACACCTAAGATGGCCCAGGTGTGAAGACAGGGCCACGCTTGGGGGCTGTTGAACAGGATGGTGGACGGGGGGTGGGTGGCTGGATGGGAAGGAGATTGGGCCCAAAGTGCAGAGCAGGAACCAGAAAGCCAGAGGGCGTGAGGCCAGAGGCGGAGTAAGCTCAGAGAACTGCACCCACCTCCTGATTTCCTGACAGCCGGCACCACAACTAGACGAAGGCACTCACCCTCCCCCTTAGCCCCATTTCCACACTAGAAAGCCTGAAAGAGCATCAATTATCTGCTTCCGTTTTAGAAAGTCTTTAAATAATTAACGATTACGGGATGGCTTTGAACTCCTAAGATAGCAGCTGCTGTGGAAATATTATTATTGTTTTGAAAAATAATATGTCTCCAATCGCTAGCTCTGTTATCTTATCCTTGGGGGTAGCTGTTTGCAAGCTGATTAATTAGAACTCCATTTTTCAGACTTTTTAATTTAGATGTTAATAAATTCAATACTTTTATCCATTTGTTGTCCCAAATAAGATCCTCTGGGAATAATTTCTCATTTACGATAGTGACCTGGGCCAGAAGGCTCATAAAACTGTATTAGGAATGCCTTCGATATGAAACGATGAAAATTGTATTATGAATATACAGTCCTCTTGCAGGCCTCCAAATTACTAGACCCACAACACAGCCCAAACTCCACCATTAAGTTGAATTAATATTCCTGTAAGAACCATAATGCTTACACAGTCTGATTTTCTGTTTAATTTCTCAACCCAAGCATACTGACTTTTCCATTTAATTGACTTTGCCTCAATCTTTACCCAAAGGAAAAAAAAAAGATACAGAAGCAGAGGGAAAATGACTTCAATTGCGTCTCTCTGCCCTTGTGCTCTGAGGCTGCCCCACTCCACTCTCCGGGCTGAGAGGCAGCCCACCTGGAAGGAGAGACACAGCCCTCGTCCATCAGGGGACCTGGGGACCTGCACAGGTGGCAGGGAAGAGCCCATGTGACATTGGGCACCCTTTCTCTCGATGAAGGTGCCTGGAGGTGGCACCCAGGACAAGGGGTGGTCAGAGATTTGGGGGAAGAGAGGGCTTTTGCCCATCCAGGAGGGCCAGCTCCCAGCCCTGATGGAAACGACACCCAGCAGCCTCTCTGGGTCTTGGGGCTCTGTCTTGGGGCTGCACAGCAACACAGAACTGCTCTAGATATTTACCACAGGGTGTAATCTTTCTCAAAAAGCCCCGTTGAAGAGAACCCCACCGTCCTCTGGGCATCACGGTCCAGCCCCCAAACTCTGCAGGGAGCCACAGCCTGGTCCTTGCATGTCTGGAGACGGCTCTGCCTGGCTAAGCCTTTCCTCACGTCTAGCTTTACTGAGGAGGCAAAAATGGCACCAACAGACCCAGGATGGGTGGATGGAAACATTTCCCTTCAAAAGGGAGCCGCCTAATCGGACCATATACTGAGAAGAGAGGTGAGAAAAGAAATCCCCCCCGGATCCAAACACAGAACAAGCAGTCGGTGCATGTGGAACAGACAACTCTGAATCCCAGTCACGGGGTAGCTTCCCTCCCGCTGTGTGTGCAGGGCCTGCTTCCTCGTGTCTGGGTGAACCGGTGACACCTATGTCCCACGGCCACCCCCTTACAGCCGCCATCATGTCACACCGGGGTACCAGCCTCTGTGCTCACCTGCCTCCCGTCTCCCTTCTGTTACCGACCCAGGTCCTTGGACTCTTCAATCACTAGAAATCGGTAAGAGTCCAGACAAGAAATCCAGGTAAGGTAGTACTAGGAGCAAAAACAAGTAACAGGTGCCCTTGCCCGCTCCGTGAGGAGGGTGCCAGCTGGCTCCTTAAACGGAGTTACGACAGATGCAGGTCCCTGGGTTGGGCAGGAGGCGGAGCTTAGGTGGTCTGCCCACCCCCTTGGTGGTGCTGTGGGCAGGGATCATGCAGAGTCCCCTGCTTTTGCTCCTGGCACTCAGAAGTGACAGTTGGTTTGTGGCCTTTTTGTATCTTATTGCTTATAGTTGCCCCAGCTGCACATACCTGCAGTTATTTTTAGTTTCTTTGTATTTTGTTGCTGGAGGAGACGTTTGTCCAGGTGCAAGCACTCTGGTAAAGGGCCCCAGGTCTCAGGGCCCAGGGCCTGTTTCCCTTCCACTCCCACAACGTTCTCAACTGTATCCACAGAATCTGACCCAGGGTAGGAAGAGTTCATTTACGTTTTTCCCCTCGTCACCAAAGCAGAGAGGAGCCTGGCTGCACCAAGGTGAGAGGAGGTATAGCAAGGGGTTAAGCCTGAAACCTGGCCCTGCCACCTTCCAGCCATGTGACCATGGGTGAGGTACTCACCCCCTCTATACCTCAGTGTTCCCCTCTATAAAATGGGGCTAAAAACAATGGATTGCTTTTGTACAGATTAAGTGACTTAATATGTATAAATTGCTTAGAACATTGTCTGCACACAGCAAGTTCCATGTAGGTGTTTGCAATTATTGTTAATAAGATGTTTAACCCCTTGAGGGTGGGGACTGTACTCTGCATCCCCAGATCTCCAACCAGTTTGTGGAACATAACAGCAAAATCATCTGGCGGAAAGGCATGGGAGAGAAACGAAGTTAGACTCAAGTCCCAGCTGTATGATCTTGGATGAGTTATACGTTACAATGACATTCATTTTCGTGAAAAGCTTGGAAGTCTGATATGAGGATTGGAATGATGTTCGTAAAACCCTTATTAGCATAGTGCCTGGTGCTTCAGGACGCTGGATAAACTGGTAGCCGTAATCTTGGTCATTATTGCTGAATAAATGAGCACAGAGTGAGCTGCAGTCCCTCCAAGGATGGAATTACATCAGTACATCTTCAGGAAATCTGCATCCCCATGGGCGGGTCCAGCTATATAAATTGCAGGGTCCAGTGCAAAATGAAAAGGTAGGACCCCTTGTCCAAAATGATTCAGTATTTCAAGATGGCGACAGCAGAGCATTGTACCAAATATGGACCCTCCTTAGGGCACAGGAGTCATGCCCATGGGACCTGACCAGGACTAGTTTCAGCCAAAGGGACCAAGGCCCTCTTATTTTGTAATCAAGAGTCTCGGCCCAGAGAATTCGGGGGCCTCATGTCACGTCTCTTTTGGACCACTCAGCAGGGCGAGGCCGAGAGCTCAGAGCTCCCAAGGCCAGGCCAACTGTCCTCAACGACTATCAGTTCCCAGCAGGGGCCCGAGCACTCCCTCCTGCAGCTGAGACCTCAGATCGCAAAAAGTGAGTGACTCAAGGCCATCCCTTATCTCTGATTAAGTGTGGACAAAAAAATGTACATGGTACCTGCAGCCGATTGAATTACTGGCCCTAATCTCTCACCGCCCCTGCCCGCCCCACCCCACCCCGGCACCCCCGCCCCCGCCAGCGTATTGACCTCCGCAGTAAGCTGGGTGCACCTCACTGCCCCTTGACTTTCGGCACATCATGTTACTTGCTTTGGTCAATGGGAACAGCTGGGCTTGCCCTCTGGCACACCTGCCTGTCACCATGGGAAGAACACAGCCTGCATGGCCCCTGTCTCAAGGAAGAGGAGAGACACATAAAGCAGACCTGGACCCACCTCGCAGTCTGCAGTCAAGCCCAGCTAAACACACCCGAGATCGGCTGAACCCATCCAACCTGTAGACCCATAAGCGAGAAATAAATACTCCTTGTTTTGGGCCAGTAAGCTTGGGGTATTTTGTTAAGCAGAGTCACTGTGGCAATAGCTGGTTGATATAGTACCTTGCAACCCAAAGAAACTGTCACTCATCCCCCAGACACTTATTGAATGGCTATAATGTATGAGGCACAACTTCTGGGGGTTTGAAAATGAAACACACACACACACACACACACACACACATCCTCCACCCACAGTCAAGTAACCATTTAGAGGACAGAGCAAATCTGTGTAACCATTACATGGAGTCAGCAACTCTATTTTTAATCTCCCAGTTTTATGCAAATGTATTCCTGGAAGCCCACTTTCCCATGGCAGGCCCCATGGCTCTCCTGGTCACTCCTGCATAATACAAGAGTTCTCCAGTCCTCACAATCACAAGTCTTGGTTTAATAATTAAAATACCAGCCCAGAGGAATAGTCAAGACTCCACTCTTGATCCAAGCTGGAGACCCGTCCCTCCACTCCCAGATCTCACGCCTTGGAAGCAGCGAGGCTGGCTGGGTGGATGTGGTCACAGTCTTCTCTAGCCCCCCAATCATAGGCTTCTACTCCTCCTGTCCAGCTTTAGACCCACTGGAACTGGACTGAGGTGGGGGAAAGAGAAACAAGGAGTGGAGAGCAGAAAGTTCTCCCTTGACTGGCACTGCTGGGTGATCTAGCACCAACTTCCTCCTAAGTGAGGGAAGATTCTTGTCTCATGTGCATTTATGAGGGCACATCTGGAGACACCCTCAAAACTTGGGCTCTCTTGCCATCAGTTCCCTTGACCTGCGTCAAAGTACCTCTATCATGTTGGTTCCTTACTCTTTTCTCAGTCTCTAAGCTATCAGTGATCCCTCCAGCTCCTTTCAGCTGTGTCTCTCTGGCCCTCCAGGTGACCCTCTAGGACAGGTCCTAAGATGGCCCACACTAGCCCTCTCTCACACATGGCCAAAGTGGTCCATGGGCATCACCCTGCACCCTTTGACCTGACAGATGTCAGGAGAGCAGGCCAGTCCCGGTGTGGCAGAAACTTCTGCCTTGCTCCTCCCCTCACAAATCTGCTGGTGAGCCTGTCTCTCGCCTTCTAGATTTTTCAGGGGGACTCAGACCATGGACCGCTCTGTCTCCCAAACTAAAGGAGATCCATATTGACCTTTCTGGGTGATGTATTTAAAACTCTTCCATCTTGGGCTTCCCTGGTGGCGCAGTGGTTGAGAATCCGCCTGCCGATGCAGGGAACCCAGGTTCGTGCCCCAGTCTGGGAAGATCCCACATGCCGCGGAGCGGCTGGGCCCGTGAGCCATGGCCGCTGAGCCTGCACGTCCGGAGCCTGTGCTCTGCCACGGGAGAGGTCACAACAGTGAGAGGCCCGCGTACCGCAAAAAAAAAAAAAAAAAACTCTTCCATCTTGACTTGAGGTGAAGGAGGATATACTTTCCATGCCCTCTATTGGTCATGGTTTTCAGATAAGAAAATAGAAACCACTTGTTATTTTAGTGAAAAAAGGGTAAAAGAGTGAAAATTCCCTTGTCGGCAATACTCTGTGTGTGTTGTCACACATGCCAGGAGAGTAATGCATCTGACTCCATGGGGAGAAGAAAATGAAGAGTCCACACTTGGAAATTTCCTGGGCTCTGCAGAATGCATCTCTTCCCTTGGATGATTTTAATCTATACCCTTTTCCTGTAATGAACCACACTTGTGAATAAAACAATGTAAGTGAGTTTCTGTGAGTACTTCTAGTGAATTATCAAAATTGAGGGTGGTTTTGGAAACTCCTGAACTTATAATTGGTGTCAGAAGTGGGAGCAGTCTGATACACTGTCCTCTCTAACTTCCCAGTTGGCTAACTTTTGCAGAAATCAGGTGCTGGTCAAATTCTTGGAAGGGCCAGAGGAGAGAGATTCAGGAGTGCCTCTCTAGCCCACTATAGAATTTCAGATTTATCACCATGGCACTGATCCCAAAGATCAGGAAGTTGTTGTGCTACCTGGAGTCTGAAAATTATGGAAACCACTGCTGTTGTTCACATCTTCCCAATAGCCCTGAGGTAGGAGACTGGCTGGCAAACAGAGAATCCACTGGGAAAACTCATGTTGGTCAGAGCACACGCACCTGCCGCCACGCTGGAGGAGAAAGAACGGCTCTGACTGCTACTCTGGCTTCCAAATCTAGCTACAGGGCATCTCATTGGCAGAATTAAACCACTCTGCAAACAAGCAAGTTTGGGAAGCGGCCTCTAGACTCCTAAAGAGAAGAGAGTTAGAGCCAGGTGAACGACTCCCCGCCTTGGGCTCAGCAGGAGTTCTCACTTGGAATCCACTTCCTAATTTTCCATCACCAATCTTTGATGCCCTCACTAAGAATGAGGGGTTTGAGACTCGTGACTGAATTTTGGAGAGCTCCAAGGCAAATCCTGCAAGCAGTCTCACCACTCCTTTGAATGATGCATGTATGGTCCACAAGCTTCAGCCACAAGCACCCTTTTAACATCTCATTACACATGTAACAATTAGGATACAATAGACACTTGGAATAATGAAGGTATGAACATCATTCCATGTTTTACCCCAGTCTTCTGTTTGGGAATAATAGATGTGATCATATAGCCTGATATTCAGTTGAGACCCTTCTCTTTAGGACCCTTATTTCCAAAATCTGCAAGTAAAGGAGATAAATTAAAGAATTAATACTCATTTGGTAAAGGATAACTTGTTTATAAAACACTTCACCTGAATCATAGTGATTTCCAGATGTTTACCACTTGTCAAAACAGAGGAAAGAAACTCTACAGTATTAAGAGCTATTGTGAGTTAAATACCAATTATTAATCAGGTGAAGTATCTCAGAAGCAGTTATGAAATCACTGGAGAATTACAATTTGTGTAACACATTGTTTTTATGAATGCATCTTTTTTATAAAAAATGACCCAGCTATGCATTATGGGTATGGCATGAGCTGGTAAGTGCTTTCCAGAGGTGTCATGGGTGCATTTCCCATCTCCCTTGGATGCTAATCTCCTAAAGGGAAAGATTCTGTTGTCTGTGTTTATCAGTTAGAATGCTTTCGGCTGCAAGAAACAGAATATCCCAGTCAAAATAACTGAAACAATAAGGACATTGATTATTTCACACATCAAGAAGTCTGGGGGCTTCCCTGGTGGCGCAGTGGTTGAGAGTCCGCCTGCCGATGCAGGGGACACGGGTTCATGCCCCGGTCCGGGAAGATCCCACATGCCGTGGAGCGGCTGGGCCCGTGAGCCATGGCCGCTGAGCCTGCGCGTCCGGAGCCTGTGCTCCGCAGCGGAAGAGGCCACAACAG